>NC_073404.1:29013003-29130503 GCF_028641065.1 Leucoraja erinaceus
TTTTAAGGGAATGACACTGTGGTGCAGCAGTAGAGTTGCTGCCTTACCACAGCGCCAGAGACCCGGGTTCGATCCTGACTACGGGCGCTGTCTGTACCGAGTTTGTACGCCCTCCCCGTGAAAACCTCCAAAGACGTACAGGTTTGTAGGTGACTTGGTATAAATGTAAATTGACTGAAAAGACTAGGCTTGTATTCACTGGAGTTTAAAAGGATGAGGGGGGGCTCTTATAGAAACATATAAAATTATAAACGGACTGGACAAGCTAGATGCAGGAAAAATGTTCCCCAATGTTGGGCGAGTCCAGAACCAGGGGCCACAGTCAGAGAATAAAGGGGAGGCCTTTTAAGACTGAGGTGAGAAAAAAACTTTTTCACCCAGAGAGTTGTGAATTTGTGGAATTCCCTGCCACAGAGGGCAGTGGAGGCCAAGTCACTGGATGGATTTAAGAGATAGTTAGATAGAGCTCTAGGGGATAGTGGAATCAAGGGTTATGGGGAGAAGGCAGGCACGGGTTATTGATAGGGGATGATCAGCCATGATCACAATGAATGGCGGTGCTGGCTCGAAGGGCCGAATGGCTGCCCTCTCCCCTCCCTGATGGACATCTACACCTCCCGCTGCCTTAGCAGGGCAAAGAAGATCATCAAAGACAGCTCCCATCCTGCGTTTGGACTGTTCGACCTGCTGCCCTCTGGAAGGCGCTATAGGTGCATCAAATCTAGGACAAACAGACTCAGGAATAGTTGCTTTCCGAGAATTATAACTACTATAAATTCAAATTCACACATGCACTGACTACACCGCCCAACACGGACTTCCATCTGTATATATGTATATATGTATGTAGCGCCGCAGAATTTGTGCACCTATTCCCCCCCCCCCCCCCCCATCTCCCTTCTGTTTTTTGTTTTTTCTGTTACTTGTTTTTTGTGCTAAATTGTATGTACGCACTGAGTACGAGCAGCTTTCAGTTTCACTGTACATGTATAGTGACAATAAATGGCATATCTATATCTATATCTACTCCCGCACTTATTTTCTATGTTTCTATGTTTCCATGTTTCTATGACCCTAATGTATGTAGGATCATGCTAATGTACTGGGATCGCTGGTCGGCACGGACTCGATGGGCCAAAGGGCCTGTTTCTGCACCATATCACTAAACTAAACTAAACTGAGGATTAAGTTCTAGTCTCCTTGAATGAGCCAATGCCCCAAAAGTGATATTTAGTCCAGTCAGAAACAAATCATCCTTCAATTTAACACATGCATAATAAAAAACACATCCCATTTTGACTATGATGCCACAGTAGAGAGGGTATACAATGCAAAAATGGACTTGACTCTAAAGACTGAAGAGTTTAGTTTAGTTTATTATCACATGTACTGAGGTACAGCGATTTTTTTAAGTTTCATTCGGTACAAGAGACAATATAACGCAATACAATACAATAATACTTTATTCGGCAAGTATGTTTTGCAGCATACGAGGAATTTCATTTGCCAAGACAATCACACAAATAAAAAGCAACGGAACACACAAGACACATTTTAACATAAACATCCACCACAGTGACTCCTCCACATTCCTCACTGTGATGGAAGGCGAAAAAAAGTTCAAATCTCGTCCCTTCTCTGTCCCTCAGCAGTCGAGGGGCCTCGAACCTTTCGTTGCCGGGACAATCTTGGCTCCCGCAGAGCGAGCAGAGGTACGACCCGCAAAATAATTGCATCTCTCCGGCAGGGTAAGAGATTGAAAAAAAAAAAAGTCTCCCACCCTCCCCTCCCCCCTCCCCCCTCCCCCCCCCCCCCCTCCCCCCCCCCCCCCCCGTAAAACAAACTGGAGAACATGAACACAAACTTTAAAAAACACGCAAAAAGTAACAAAAAAAAGGACGAAAAAACGGACAGACTGTTGGCGAGGCTGCAAATCGTGCGGTGCCCCCTGGTGGTATATTATGCAGAGAGTGGTGAATCTGTGGAACTCTCTGCCACAGAAGGTAGTTGAGGCCACACAGTTCATTGGCTATTTTTAAGAGGGAGTTAGATGTGGCCCTTGTGGCTAAAGGGATCAGGGGGTATGGAGAGAAGGCAGGTACGGGATACTGAGTTGGATGATCAGCCATGATCATATTGAATGGCGAATGGTGCTGGCTCGAAGGGCCGAATGGCCTACTCATCCACCTATTTTTCCATGTTTCTATGTTTCTATACTAAACTAAACTAAGAAACACTCTTGTGTAGGAAGGAACTGCAGATGCTGGTTTACACCGAAGGCAGACACAAAATGCTGGAGTAACTCAGCAGGACAGGCAGCATCTCTGGAGAGAATGAACGGGTGCCGTTTCGGTTTGAGACCCTTTAGGTTTAGGTTTAGGTTTAGTATGAACCACACTATAATCAGATAATACTGTGCACAAGTACAATTAGCCCAAACACAAGTAAAACGGAGAGAAAGAATATCAGAGTGTAGATTATAATATTCTTGACTCATTAAGTGAGTATATATGACATAGCTGTGCAGCAACCTGTTCTTGTAACACAAAATCTTTCCAACCTAGTTGAATTCACACATTTCCCAATGAATATTTGTTAAAACTAATCTCCCATTCTGAGCATCATTTCACACTTACATGTCTCGTGGAGCTGTGGGTACCTCTGGGGAACTATGTGAGAAGCACCCTTATAGAGCTAAATATTTCCAGAAGGTTCAGTTTTGCGCAGAAGGAATAGAAACATAGAAACATAGAAAAATAGATAGGTGCAGGAGTAGGCCATTCAGCCCTTCGAGCCTGCACCATTCGCCATTCAATATGATCATGGCTGATCATCCAACTCAGTATCCCGTACCTGCCTTCTCTCCATACCCCCTGATCCCTTTAGCCACAAGGGCCACATCTAACTCCATCTTAAATATAGCCAATGAACTGTGTGGCCTCAACTACCTTCCGTGGCAGAGAATTCCAGAGATTCATCACTCTCTGTGTGAAAAATGTTTTCCTCATCTCGGTCCAAGGTGAGGTGGTGTAACTTTCACCGTATCTATTCCCCTCGCGCTTTTAAACACAAAATGCACCACTCCTCCATCTCCGTCTTTCTTGAAACCGCTCACCGCTAGTTTTGTACGGATTGGTTTTGCCTGATGTGTAGGAAGGAACTGCAGAGAGACACAAAATGCTGGAGTAACTCAGCGAGACAGGCAGCATCTCTGGAGAGAAGGAATGGGCGACCATTCGGGTCGAGACCCTTCGTCAGACTGATGTCAGGGGAGTGGGCGGGACAAAGATAGAATGTAGTTGACCTTTCTGTCCTGGGCCTCCTCCATAGCCAGAGTGAGTCCCACCGCAAATTGGAGGAGCAGCACCTTATATTTTACTTGTGTAGTTTACACCCCAGCGGTATGAACATTGACTTCTCCAATTTCAGGTAGTCCCTGCTTTCTCATTCCTTCCCCTCCCCTTCCCAGCTCTCCCACAGCCCACTGTCTCCGCCTCTTCTTCTCCCCCCCCCCACCCCCACATCAGTCTGAAGAAGGGTCTCGACCCGAAAACGTCACCTATTCCTTCGCTCCATCGATGCTGCCTCACCCGCTGAGTTTGTCCAGCATTTTTATCTACCTTCGATTTTTCCAGCATCTGCAGTTCTTTCTTAAACAATGTTGTCGGAGACAGTAAGACTGGTGGGAGAACTGGGAAGGCGGAGGGAATGGAGAGAGAGGGAAAGCAAGGGCTATTTGAAGTTAGAGAAGTCGATGTTCATAAGCTGCCCAATCGAAATATGAGGTGCTGTTCCTCCAATTTGCCCTGGGACTCACTCTGACAATGGAGGAGGCCCAGGACAGAAAGGTTGGATTGGGAATGGGAGGGGGAGTTGAAGTCCTGAGCAACCGGGAGATCAGGTAATTTAAGACGGACTGAGTGGGGAAGTGTTCAGTGAAGCGGTCTCCGAGCCTGCGCTTGGTCTACCTTCGATTTAAGCCAGCATCTGCAGGTCTTTCTCACACAAGGAACTGCAGATGACTGGTTGACACACAGTCTGAAGAGGGGTCTCGACCCGACATGACAAAGAGCGATCCAACCAAGACCTCAACGGTGGAACAGGGTGGAGGACGATGGCTGACCTTAGTGGAGCTAACGTCACAACGGCTGGGAAGGCGGATGAAGGCTGCAGCAGAAAAGGGTCTCCGGTCGTCTTGGACTCCATGCCACTGGATCCTGACCCAGATCTGTCAAGGACCGTGTGTGTGGTGGCTGTCTGTGCACCAGTCTCCCCACGTTAAACAAAGTCACGCACGGGCCTCCTCCAACCCTGGAGACACCCATGGTCAGCCATGACTGAAGGGGGACTAAGACTCATTAACCCTACAAATCTTTGACGTGTGGGAGGAAACCGGAGCACCCGGAGAAAACCCATCGCGGGTCACGGGGAGAACGTACAAACTCCGCACAGACAGCACCCGTAGTCGGGATCGAACCCGGGTCTCTGGCGCTGTGAGGCAGCAACTCTACCGCTGCGCCACCGTGCCTCCGACTTGTGTGGCCTGGATTGTATGCAGCATAATGGATAGGTGGAAAATAAAGCTGCAGATTAAAGGCTTAAAGGGTAACACTACATCCTGCATTAAAATGCAAGACCTTGAATAGATCCTAACTGAAGAGATTTGTACAGAAGAAAGAAAAAGATTAAAAGCAACCTTGACTGTTAAATTCTTTGATATTGTTGACATTGTTACTCTAGAACAGCCTGAAATCATTATTTATCGATGATACCGTAGCTCGTTCAAGCTGCTTGTTGCTTCCAATGTATTGTAATTCTTAGCAGAAGACAATTATATATATTTTTTACCTATGAATTCTTTTGACTTTAGACTTTTGAGATGCGGCTTGGAAAACAGGCCCTTCGGCCCACCAAGGCCATGCCGACCCCATATGCTAGAGCAATCCTACACACACACTAGGGACAGTTTACAACTGTACGTGTTTGGTGTGCGGGAGGAAACTGGAGCACCCGGAGAAAACCCACGGGGAGAACGTGCAAACTCCGTACAGACAGCACCCGTAGTCGGGGTCGAACCCGGGTCTCTGGCGCTGTGAGGCGGCGACTCTACCGCTGCGCCACCGTGACGCTGTGGAAACAAAATGCACAGCTCCGAATTAATGCAAAAAATGCCGAAACATTCCAATTTGGACTTTTGCTCTCTTGGCATCAAAATCAATAGACTGACTCCCCCATCCCCATCCCCCAACGCATGCCACTCGGCACATTAATTCCATGTTTCGTGTATTTTGTGTTTTTGTTGGCAGATCAATTTTCCCTCCTGGGATAAATAACGTTCTATCGTATCGTATCGAATCGTAAGAGATGGCGACAGTTGCAAGAATTTCACTCTGCTGCGCGTACGAGACAATAAGGAACCATTGAACGGTGACAATGTACTAATGTCTTGACCCAGATAGTAACAAGGGCTGAAGGATTAGCTTTGACCATTTCTTCTGCCCTGAGGATTTATTTACCGGTGGCGCAGCGGTACCGGTAGAGCCACCGCCTCGCAGCGCCAGAGACCCCGAGTTCGATCCCGACCACGGGCGCTGTCTGTACGGAGTCTGTACGGAGTTCTCCCCGTGACCTGCTTGGGTTTCTTCTGGATCTTCGGTTTCTTCCCACAGTCCAAAGACGCACAGGTTTGTAGGTTCATTGGTTTTGGTATAAATGTGAAATTGTCCCTAGTGTGTGTCAGGGATCGCTGGTCCGTGCAAACTCGGTGGGCCGAAGGGCCTGTTTCCACGCTGTATCTCTAAGCTAAACTAAACTAAACTAAACTAATCCATGTAGGAGAGCAAAGCTACAGTTTTATGACACTCTTAGAACATAGAATATAGAACAGCACGAGAACAGGCCATTCGGCGCAAAATGAACACAATGCCAAATTAATCTAATCACCTCAGAATCCATATCCCTCTATCCCCTGCGTCTACATGTGCCTATCTTAATGCCTCCACCGCCACCCCTGGCAGCCCATTCCATGCACCCACCAGCCTCTGTGTAAAAAAACCTGTCCCGCACATCCCCTTTGTCTGACGAAGGGTCCCGACCCAAAGTGGGAGCCCGAAACGTCACCCATCCTTTTTCTTCTGAGATGCTGCCCGGCCCGCTGATGGTCGATGGTCGGCATGGTCTATGTGGGCCGAAGGGCCTGTTTGCATGTTGTATCTCTCAGATTCAGATTCAGATTCAGATTCAATTTTAATTGTCATTGTCAGTGTACAGTACAGAGACAACGAAATGCATTTAGCATCTCCCTGGAAGAGCGACATAGCAAACGATTTGAATAAAAAATAATAAGTGTCCGGGGGGGGGGGGGGGGTGGTGATTGGCAGTCACCGAGGTACGTTGTTGAGTAGAGTGACAGCCGCCGGAAAGAAGCTGTTCCTCGACCTGCTGGTTCGGCAACGGAGAGACCTGTAGCGCCTCCCGGATGGTAGGAGGGTAAACAGTCCATGGTTGGGGTGAGAGCAGTCCTTGGCGATGCTGAGTGCCCTCCGCAGACAGCGCTTGCTTTGGACAGACTCAATGGAGGGGAGCGAGGAACCGGTGATGCGTTGGGCAATTTTCACCACCCTCTGCAATGCCTTCCGGTCGGAGACAGAGCAGTGGCCATACCATACTGCGATGCAGTTGGTAAGGATGCTCTCGATGGTGCAGCGGTAGAAGTTCACCAGGATCTGAGGAGACAGATGGACCTTCTTCAGTCTCCTCAGGAAGAAGAGACGCTGATGAGCCTTCTTGATCAGAGTAGAGGTATTGTGGGTCCAAGAGAGGTCATCGGAGATGTTGACTCCCAGGAACCTGAAGCTAGAAACACGTTCCACCTCCGTCCCGTTAATGTGGATGGGGGTGTGCGTGCCGCCTCTGGACTTCCTGAAGTCTACAATGAGCTCCTTGGTCTTCTTGGAGTTAAGGGCCAGGTTGTTGTCAGCGCACCATGCTGCTAAGTGCTGGACCTCCTCCTCTCTAAGTAAACACAATGAAAACAGGTAGTTTAGTTTAGAAATGACGTCAACGTTATTTCACATGTCCTGGGGTCACATGTATTGCTTTTTGTTGCGTGCTATCCAGTCAGTGGGAAGACAATATATAATTACAATGATGCCGTCCACAGTGTACAGATACGTTCGAAATGAAATAATGTTTAGTGCAAGATAAAGTCCAGTAACATCCGATTAAAGATAGTCTGTTTAATGACTATTTTAAATACATTTGAAAGGTGATGTTGTTCAGTGTAATATGATTAAAGTATTAACATTTATGGAATTCAAGATTTTCATTGATGACATCATGGACCATCGTCCCCTTAACAAAAATAAATCTTGTATTAACATATTAACTATCCCAAATATAAACATATTTTAAAAATATATTCATGATTCAAGAGAGGTTTATCGTCGTATGTCCTTAAGAGAACAATTAAATTCTTACTTGTGGCAGCACAACAGAATATGTAAACATTGTCCACTGTATACAATATGATAAACACACACATATATATATATATATACACACACACACACACATACACACACACACACACACACACACACACATACACACACATATATATATATACACGCACACATACACGCACACACACACACACACACACACACACACACACACATACACTCACACATACACACACACACACACACACACACACACACACATATACACACACACACATATACACACACACACACACACACATACACACATACACACACACACACACACACACACCCACACACACACACACACATACATATACACACACACACACACACACACACACACATATACACACACCACACACACACACACACACATACACACACACACACACACACACACACAAAAGAGGTTCAGTACACACACACACATCTATGTGTATATGTGTATGTTTATGTGCTTATTGTATATAGTCAACATTCTTACACACATGCATACATATAGAAAATGTATGCATGTATAGTATATATACACCCATACATACACATACACATATATATATATATATATGTATATGTCTATATAAATATACATACACACATGCACACATGCATAGACACACATGAAACAAACAAACAATGCATCTGTATATTATTTGCTGCTATTATTTGCATAGTGCCTCTAAATTAAACTCTGACATAATAAATTATTTGACTCTTTAAAAGATTTTTGATCTGCTGCAAAGGACAAAGGCAAGGTCATTGTGATGCTGCTAGTGTGGGGTGTATCAAGGCTACAGAAGCATTTCTTCACACTATTGTTGTTCATATCCTCCTGTGCATCAAACTTCATTTCCACTTCAATTTTATCAACCTTGCGCTGCAGTCTCAAGGAGATAGGAAACAAGCTGTGACATGAATTAGCTCTGAGATTGACTGATCTGGCTTTGCGCACACGGGCTCTGAGGGAACGGGGTAATTTTCCCGCCTCCTCTTTCCCCAGCTCCATCCCGTCAGTCAGCTGTCAGACGATGTCACCGCTTGCCTTGGAGGTGACAGGCGGTGAGGGAAAGCTTCTGATGGAGTAATTTACCAAACTCATGATACGGGGGAGCATCAAAGATGGCAGCAGGGTGAGGGTTCAACTGGGTGTTCTAAAGAGCGCAGTGAAAGGCTGTCACGTTTCAGTCACACTCACTTTTGCCTTCCACTTAGGCTCTGAAGATTAGTTTAGGAGGGGATCGAAGATCGATGTATTCGTTGCTTATAGAAACATAGAAATTAGGTGCAGGAGTAGGCCATTCGGCCCTTTGAGCCTGCACCGCCATTCAATATGATCATGGCTGATCATCCAACTCAGTATCCCGTCCCTGCCTTCTCTCCATACACTCTGATCCCATTAGCCACAAGGGCCACATCTAACTCCCTCTTAAATATAGCCAATGAACTGTGGCCTCATCTACCCTCTGCGGCAGAGAGTTCCAGAGATTCACCACTCTCTGTGTGAAAAAAGTTCTTCTCATCTCGGTTTTAAAGGATTTCCCCCTTATCCTTAAGCTGTGACCCCTTGTCCTGGACTTCCCCAACATCGGGAGCAATCTTCCTGCACCTAGCCTGTCCAACCCCTTAAGAATTTTGTACGTTTCTATAAGATCCCCTCTCAATCTCCTAAATTCTAGAGAGTATAAACCAAGTCTATCTAGTCTTTCTTCATAAGACAGTCCTGACATCCCAGGAATCAGAGCAGCAGCGCCACGCGCATTAGAAAATCAATGGATTAGTTCCTGGTGCATTGGAAAAATCAATGCATTATTTTCTCACGCACTGGATAATCCATGCATTATTTCACCCTGCATCAGAAATCCATGCATTATTTCCTTATGCATTTAAAATCAATGCGTTACTTCAATGCACGTTAGAAAATCAATCGATTGGTTGCTTTCGCATTGGAATATCAATACATTGCTTCCTCCCGCATTAGAAAATTCAATGCATTATTCCCTTCAACATTTACAGCTCCATGCATTAGTTCCTCCTGCATTAGAAATTCAATGAATTACTCCCTTATGCATTAGGAAACCAATGCATTATTTTCTTGGGTAGACAAAATTGCTGGAGAAACTCAGCGGGTATGGCAGCATCTATGGAGCGAAGGAAATAGGCAACGTTTCGGGCCGAAACCCATCGGGTTTCGGCCCGAAACGTTGCCTATTTCCTTAAACGTAGCCTATTTCCCTTCGCTCCATAGACGCTGAGTTTCTCCAGCAATTTTGTCTACCTTCGATTTCAAGTCAAGTCAAGTCAAGTCAAGTCAAGTCAAGTCAAGTCAAGTCAAGTTTATTTGTCACATACACATACGAGATGTGCAGTGAAATGAAAGTGGCAATGCTCGCGGACTTTTGTGCAAAAGACAAACAACAAAACAACCAAACAAATTATAAACACAATCATAACACACATATTCTTTTACATAATAAATAATGGAAGGAAAAACGTTCTATAGAGTTAATCCCTGATTTCGCAGCATCTGCAGTTCCTTCTTGAGCATTATTTCCTTATGCATTTGAAAACCGATGCATTGCTTCCTTTCACATTAGAAAATCAATCGATTAGTTCCTTCAACATTGGCAAATCAATACAATACTTCCTTCCTGGTTTTAAAATCAATGCATTGCACCTTTACACATTAGAAAATCAGTGAATTATTTCCTTATGGGCCTGTCCCACTTAGGAGATTTTTGGGGGCGAACTAGGTTGTCACCCACATGGTGTCACCTGTACGGTCATCAAGAGAGTCAAGAGAGAGTCAATTTAATTGTCATTTGGACCCCTTGAGGTCCAAACAAAATGCCGTTTCTGCAGCCATACATTACAACAAATAGACCCCAGACACAACATGATTTACATTTTACATAAACATCCATCACATTGCTGTGATGGAAGGCCAAAAAAAACTTATCTCTCCACTGCACTCTCCCCCCCCCCCGATGACAGAGTCAAAGTCAAAGCCCCCGGCTGGCGATGGCGATTGTCCCGCGGCCATTAAAGCCACGCCGGGTGGTGCGAGGTCGCACACCGGGTCTTGGTGTTAGAGCCCCCGGCGTGCGCTCGCAGAGTCCCGCGGCCATTCCAAGCCGCGCGGGGCAGTGAGGTTAGGCCCCGCTCCAGGAGCTCTTCGACCCCGCAACTCGGGCGGGAGAAGTCGCCGTTGCAGGAGCCCTTAAAAGCGGTCTCCCTCCAGGGACCCGTGGGCTCCCGGTGCCGTCGTCCGCAGACCCGCAGTTGCAGCCTCCGAATCAGCAGCAGCAGCAGCAGCAGCAGCAGCGGCAGCAGCAGCGCTCCACCACCGCTCCACCCGCTCTGGACTCGGCCAGCTCCGCGACGGTGAGGTGAGTCGGCACCAGAGTCCCCGGCTTCTTCTGTTGGAGGCCGCTCCTCGTTGCAGCCCCAACGACAACGGAGACCCGACAAGAAAAGGTCGGGTCTCCCGTGCAGGGAGAGATTTAAAAAGTTGCCCCATCCCTCCCACCCCCCCCCCACCACCCACACCCCCACAAAAAAAAAAAAAAAACACATATAAACATAGACAAAAAAATAATAAAAACGCGGACGGGCTGCAGAGGCCGCTGCTGACGTGAGTCGCGCCGCCTACCGGACTCCTCAGCCGTCTCCTCAGTCGCCCAAAGAATCGTAGCGTCTTTCTGGATTTTCAACATGTTGAAAATTTTTCGGAGGCAGTCGGTGACAGTGGGTTTGATGCCAATGACATAGGTTGTAGCTGGTGCTGACTTCACTTTTTTTGTTGTTAAAGTAATCATTCTATTTCAAATTTTATGTCGGGGGGGGGGGGGGGGTGGGGTCCAGTGTCCGGTTTTTCAGCAACCTGCTACAACTATGACAGTGGCTGGCAGTCGAGTAAAAATAGACTAAGTGGGACTTTTAAATTAAATATGGACACACTGATCTGTTTTGTAGTCAATGCCTACTATGTTCTGTTGTGCTGAAGCAAAGCAAGAATTTCATTGTCCTATCAGGGATACATGACAATAAACTCTATCTTGAACTTGAACTTGTCTTCAAATCCAATCCCTTACGCATTAGAAAATAAAGACTTTTCAATGAGAGTTTTGCCTTTAGTCAAAATGCCCCCCCCCCCTTTCTCCCCCACACCCACATTATCTCAAATGAAAGAACTGAAAAAACTCAGGAGAAGGTTTAAGCCACTACAACAAATTTTATTGCGTAAAAAGTCTCCCCATTGTAAAAGTTGATCAACCCTACAAACGTTCTGCTCTAGAAGAAAGACAGTTTTTTTGATGATGCTGCAGCAAATAGATAGAACATCTACAGGTTGTGTAGTTTAGTTTAGAGATACAGCATGGAAACAGGCCATTCGGCCCATCAAGTCCATGCCAACCATTCATCACTTGTTCACACTAGTTCCATCTTACCTCAGTACATCATCCACTCCTTTCACACTGAGGACAATTAACCCGCACGCCTTCAGGAGGTGGGAGGAAACCGGAGCACCCCACCCGGTCACCGGGCGAACATGCAAACTCCACGCCGACAGCACCCGAGGTCAGGACCGAACCTGGGCCTCCGGCGCGGTGAGGCAGCAACTCCGTTAGCAGCGCCACTGTGCCGTCCCGAATCAAACATGTAGTTTGATTAGAAATTAGAATGGAGTTAAATATCATAAATACATAATGAAAGGAATTTGATATTACAACTGTGGGGTGGCACGGTGGTGCAGCGGTAGATTTGTTGCCTTACAGCGCTAACAGCGCCACAGACCCTGGTTCGATCCCAAGAACGGGTGCTGTTTGTACCTTCTCCCCGTGACCACGTGGGCTTTTTTCCCGAGACCTTCGGTTTTCTCACACGTTACAAAGACGTACAGGTTTGTAAGTTAATTGGCTTGGTATAAATATAAATAGGCCCTGATGTGCGTAGGATAGTATTAGTGTGCGAGGATCGCCGGTCAGTGCAGACTCGATGGGCCGAAGGGTCTCCTCTAAAGTCTAACGTAATGTGCTGGAGTAACTCTGCGGGTCAGGCAGCATCTCTGGAGAACATGGACAGGTGACGCTTCGAGACGGGACCCTTCTCCAGACCCATGTCTGGTGTCTCCTCCAAAAATGCTGCCTGACCCGCTGAGTTGCTCCAGCACTTTGTGTCCTTTTGTGCGTACCAGCATCTGCAGTTCCTTGTTTCTGTACCTCGATATCACCTCTGATACAGTAACATCTTACTGTAACTCACTTGGGACTTCATTGGCCTAGAAATAATCTGAAGGTGAAGGGTAGAACAAAAACTGCCTGGTTGCAAAGTAAATAGTTTCCATTCTGGTTACATGCATAGACATTACAATAATGGCAATATGTATTTACATTTGCACAGTTAAATACCCAGAGGATTCGAACAAACATCTTCAGGACACTTCTCTAACTACAAGTAACCCTTGCTTGCCCTCCCTCTCTATCCCTTCCCCAAGAAAGCGAATGGCATGTTGGCCGTTATAACAAGAGGAATCGAATATAGGAGCAAAGAGGTCCTTCTGCAGTTGTACTGAGCCCTAGTGAGGCCACACCTGGAGTATTGTGTGCAGTTTTGGTCCCCTAATTTGAGGAAGGATATTCCTGCTATTGAGGGAGTGCAGCGTAGGTTCACCAGGTTAATTCACGGGATGGCGGGACTGTCATATGCTGAGAGAATGGAGCGGCTGGGCTTGTACACTCTGGAGTTTAGAAGGATAAGAGGGGATCTCATTGAAACATATAAGTTTGTTAAGGACTTGGACACGCTAGAGGCAGGAAACGTGTTCCCGATGTTCGGGGAGACCAGAACCAGGGGCCACACAGTTTAAGAATAAGGAGTAAGCCATTTAGAACGGAGACGAGGAAACACTTTTTCTCACAGAGAGTGGTGAGTCTGTGGAATTCTCTGCCTCAGGGGGCGGTGGAGGCCAGTTCTCTGGATACTTTCAAGAGAGAGCTAGATAGGGCTCGTAAAGATAGCGGAGTCAGGGGATATGGGGAGAAGGCAGGGACGGGGTACTGATTGGGGATGATCAGCCATGATCACATTGAGTGGCGGTGCTGGCTGGAAGGGCCGAATGGCTTCCTCCTGCACCTATTTTCTATGTTTCGTGCCTCTAGCGTGTCCAAACCCTTAACAATCTTATCTTATATTTGGGGTTAATGTTTTAAATGGTGAGGTCAAGCCAATCAAATAGTGAAAGGCCTGGATAGAGTGGATGGGGAGAGGATGGCGGTAGAGTCTAGGATCAGAAGCCGTAGCCTCAGAATAAAAGGACGTACCTTTAAAAAGGAGATGAGGAGGAATTTCTCTGTTGCCTGTATCAAACGCCGACCATTGATTTTGTTTTTCCAGCAAGTTACAGGAGACCAGAATTTTTTAAAGCTGCAGTTCTTTCCGTGGAGACGTTCTTCATAAGAACATTAGTTAGCATCACTTCGAATGCTTAGTAAGTGGCGTAACACATAAATACCCAATAAATTAACAGCATACCGTTATAGATCTATCAGCCATATTGGGCAAAAAAAAAAAAAAAAAAAAAAAAAAAAATGACAGGTAATGTTTCAGCTAAAATATTAATGCTGACATATTAATGATTTCTGAATAAATGATATCATTTTACATTGTTACATTAGAATGAACACTTTCCATTTAGGCTTCATTCCTTTGGAAAAGGAAAAAATATATAACAAATTGTTTTCATCTGTGTGAAAAAGTAATTTCCAGTACGATCAGGAAATGTGCTCTGTCTTTCTTCTGTTGAAGTTAAGAAAATCAAAGTTCAATGTTGCAAACTGCACGAGTTCTCATTAACTAAATGCATCCGGCGCATCAGTCAATACTGCACAAAAGACGTCCAAATTGTAGGCTGTATTTGAAATATCCATTTTTTAATTTCTTGATCATAAGTGATAGGAACAGAATTGGGCCATTCGGCCCATCGAGTCTCCTCCGCCATTCAATCATGGCTGATCTATCTCTCCCTCCGCACCCCATTCTCCTGCCTTCTCCACATGACCCCTGACACCTGTACTAATCAATAATCTCTCTACCTCTGCCTTAAACATATCCATTGACTTGGCCTCCACAGCCGTCTGTGGCAAAGAATTCCACAGATTCACCGCCCTCTGACTAAAGAAATTCCTCCTCATCTCATTCCTAAAGGAACGTCCTTTAATTCTGAGGCTGTGACCTCTTGTCCTGGACTCTCCCACTAGTGGAAACATCCTTTCCACATTCACTCTATCCAGGCCTTTCACTAGTTGGTAAGTTTCAATTAGTTCCCCCCTCAACCTTCTAAACTCCAGCGAGTACAGACCCAGTGCCATCAAACGCTCCTCATATGTTAACCCACTCATTCCCGAGATAATTCTCGAAAACCTCCTCTGGAGCCTCTCCAAAGCCAGCACATCCTTCCTCAGATATGGGGCCCAATATTGCTCACAATTCCTTCCCATCTACATGTTTATTTTTCTAGCATTTAAACCATGATTATCTTATGAACAAGAACATGAAGATAGACACAAAATGCTGGAGTAACTCAACGGGACAGGCAGCATCTCCGGAGAGAAAGGATCGGTGATGTTTCAGGTCGAGACCCTTCTTCAGACTGAGAGTCACGACAGAGGGAGACACAGAGATATGGAAGGGCACAAAGAGAAAGACGCTGGTTGGCGCAGAGTCGATGGGCCGAAGGACCCGTTTCCTTGCTGTATCTCTGAACTGTTTACAATACACAGGACAAGATCTTAAACGTCCAAAGTGCCAGATATCAACTAAATCCCGATGGTGATGGGAGCTTTCTGCACTCACCTCTGCTCCTCCGATGCTGAGAAAGGCTACGCAGACACGTCAATGGGGTTATCAAGTGGGCACCTACTTTCATCGACGTTTCGCTGATTGAACCCAGTAGAACTAAACTATAGCAATGCTTTCACTATCCCACTATTCACATCCTTTCGTTATCACCTTTTCCACAGCCAACAACGGACCATTGTGGGCTCCACCTTTCTTTGATCATCGTTGCATTTTGCATATCTTTCAGTCATTTGTTCCACATACCTTCTATATCTCCCATGTTTATATGTTCATAAGAGATAGGAGCAGAATTAGGCCATTCGGCCCTTCAATCATGGCCAACGTATCAATCCCTCTTAACCCCATTCTCCTGCCTTCTCCCCATAACCCCCGACTCCTCGTACTAATTTCTCGATTCCCTCTCCCCTGACTCTCGGTCCGAAGACGGGTCTCGACCCGAAACGTCACTTAGCCCTTCTCTCCAGAGATGCTGCCTGACCCGCTGAGTTACTCCAGCATTTTGTGTCTATCTTAGAACATAGAAACATAGAAAATAGGTTGAGGAGGGGGCCATTCGGCCCTTCGAGCCAGCACCGCTATTCAATGTTATCATGGCTGATCATCCAGAATCAGTACCCTGTTCCTGCTTTCTCCCCATGTCCCTTGATTCCGTTAGCCCTAAGAGCTAACTGTTAAAGTAATGGTGGAGATGGCTTTGTCTTGGGCACCTAGCCTTGAATACACAGACTGAACAAAGCGTCTGGCCTGTGAGGATAAACTAGAAACATTCTCTTTTCATTTATACCTTAAGGATAAAGGGGAAATCCTTTAAAACCGAGATGAGAAGAACGTTTTTCACACAGAGAGTGGTGAATCTCTGGAACTCTCTGCCACAGAGGGTAGTTGAGGCGTCATGGCTATATTTAAGAGGGAGTTAGATGTGGCCCTTGTGGCTAGGATCAATGGAGAGAAGGCAGGTACGGGATACTGAGTTGGATGACATCATCTCTTTTCTATTTATACAAAGGACTACCATACAGTAGCTCATTCATGCCATTGCTGCTCATGAATGATGGATCATTCACACTTATAGAAGAGCATTCATAACTCATTACGATATCCACCATGGGATAAGAGATCTGATTTATGACACAGCGGTCCATGTGACCCAACAGATAATATATCCTACTTATTAAAATCCAATATCGACACTTTTATTTAGTTTAGTTTAGAGATACAATGGAAAGAGGCCCTTCGGCCCATCGAGTCCGTGCCGACCACCGATCCCCGCACACTACCACACCCATTTACAATTTTACAAAGACAATTAGCCTACAAACCTGAACATCTTTGGAGTGTGGGAGGAATGTGGAGAAAACCCACCCGGGTCACGGGGAGAACTTGCAAACTCCGTACAGACCCATAAGTCTTGTCCCTGTATCTCGTGCCTGATGGGAGAGGGGAGAAGAGAGAGTGACCTGGGGTTAGACTGGTCCTTGATGATGCTGCTGGCTTTGCCGAGGCAGCGGGAGGTGCAGATGGAGTCAATGGAAGGGACACTACAAATGCTGGTTTAAAACCGAAGATAGGCACAAAAAGCTTGGGGTAACTCAGTGGGGGCAGGCAGCATCTCTGGAGAGAAGGAATGGGTGACGTTTAACCCGAAAAGTGACCCGTTCCTTCTCTCCAGAGATGCTGCCTGGCCCGCTGGGTTATTCCAGCTGTTTGTGTCTATCGTCAATGGAAGGGAGGTTGGTTTGTGTGCGATGGTCTGGGCTGCGTCCACAATTCTCTGCAATTTCTTGCGGTCTTGGATGGAGCTGGTCCCAAACCGTGCCGTGATGCAGCCCGATAAAAGGCTTTCTACGGCACATCTGTAGAGGTTAGGGGACATGTTGAACTTCCTAAAGGGACTGTCCCACTGCGGCGACCTAATTGGCAAGTTGAGAAGAGTTTAGGAGAGTTTGAAAAAATGTCATGTTGAAGACCTCCTTCAACTATGTAGAAGACCTCCTTCAACCTCCTTCAACTATGTTGAAGACTAGCTTCAACTAGCTTCAGGAAAATTGGACACCGAATAGTGGAGAGTGAAGACGACGGGCATTTTTCACCATGTTGGAAAAATATGCCGCGACCTAGCTGAGGCCTCGGGTACGCGGGGACTACTCTCGAGCATGAAGGAGAGTTACAAAGACCTCCTAGGACCTCGTGTCGACCATGCTGCGAGCATGAGTCGAGGGCAAACTCTTCTGAACTCGCGGATTAGTGGGATCGCCGCAGTGGGACATCCCCTTAAGCCTTCTAAATAAGTAGACATGTTGGTGTGCTATGTTGGTCACTGCTTCACTACAGCTAGTCCAGGACAAGTGATATTTAAACGCTGAATGTTCCCATAAAGTGCTGACATTATAATGCTCCGATAATTCTCCAGGCACTCCGGTTTCCTCCCACACTCCAAAGACGTGCAGGTTTGTAGGTTAATTGGCTTCGGTAAAGTTGGAAATTGTCCCTAGTGTGAAGGATAGTATTAGTGTGCGGGGTGATCGGTGGGCTGAAGGGCCTGTTTCCGTGTTGTATCTCTGAAGTCTGAAACTCTAAACATCATAGATTTCACACCTGTGAACCCATTGTAATTTACCTTCTGCAAGGTAGAAAGCTTGCTATGGTCACGGTTTAAGTTGTCACCACGGGGAGACATCAACAATGCATGACATTAGTTTGTTGTCACGTGTACCGAGGTACAGTGAAAAGCTTTTGTTGCGTGCTATCCAGTCAGCGTAAGGACAATACATGATTACAATCGAGCCGTCCACAGTGTACAGATACAGGATAAAGGGAATAAGGATCTTTGCAAGATAAAGCCAGTAAAGTCCGATCAAAGATAGTCCAAGTGTCTCCAATGAGGTAGTTAGTACCTCAGGGCTGCTCGGAAGATAGACAATTCTTTGCAGATTTTGTAAATGTTGAAAAGTGTTGAAAATTTTCGGCACCTGCTGCGACTATGACGGGTGCCGGCAAGTCGCCGAAAAAATCGCGTAAGTGGGACAGGCCGTTTAAATATAGCTCTTAGGACTAACGGAATCAAGGGATATGGGGAGAAAGCAGGAACGGGGGTACTGATTTTGGATGATCTTCCATGATCATATTGAACGGTGTTGCTTGCCCGAAGGCCCTGAATGGCCTTTTCCTGCAACTATTTTCTATGTTTCACTCAGACACTCCCTCAGTGCTGGGATACATTGTCAATTTATAGTTTGTAGCCCAAGTCTCTGAAATTAGACAAGTTTGTGAACTTATACAAGCAGCATCTAATTCACACATTGGCTTCAAAACAGCATTACAATGATGCTTCATAGAACAGCTGTTAAATAAGTGATGATTGATACTCAGATAGTGCTGGTTCCAGGCTGATCTCTCATTTTACTCCTGCCATCGGGAAGAATGTTTATCTTCAGAGATACAGTGTGGAAACAGTTCCTTCGGCCGCCAAGTCCATGCTGACCAGTGGTCACCGTTAACCATATAACCATATAACAATTACAGCACGGAAACAGGCCATCTCGACCCTTCTAGTCCGTGCCGAACACATAATCTCCCCTAGTCCCATATACCTGCGCTCAGACCATAACCCTCCATTCCTTTCCCGTCCATATAACTATCCAATTTATATTTAAATGATAATATCGAACCTGCCTCCACCACTTCCACTGTAAGCTCATTCCACACTGCAACCACTCTCTGAGTAAAGAAGTTCCCTCTCATGTTACCCCTAAACTTCAGTCCCTTAATTCTCAAGTCATGTCCTCTTGTTTGAATCTTCCCTACTCTCAGTGGGAAAAGCTTTTCCACGTCAACTTTGTTCCGTTATAAACGTTATTCTCTTGTAGGAAAGGACTGCAGATGCTGGTTTAAATCGAAGATAGACACAAAACGCTGGAGTAAAGGGCCAGTCCCACTTGGGCGTCATTTGCACGTCACTCAGATGGCGCGCGAAGATTCCAAAATCCTGGGCGCCGCGCGCGATCGTGCGTCACTGCTTACGTCACCACGCACCATCGGCGCGTAATGCATCGTGACATGCAAATTATATTGCGTAAATGGGACAAGCCCTTAACTCAGCAGGACAGTCAGGCAGCATCTCTGGAGAAAAGGAATGGGTGACGTTTCGGGTCGAGACCCTTCTTCAGGTTATTCCCTTCATCATGTATCTGTACGCCCTCCACTCCCCGTCCCCCAAGTCTGAAGAAGGGTCTCGACCCAAAATGTCACCTGTCCCCTCCCTCCGGCACTTTGTGTTTCATTCAAGATTCCAGCATCTGCAGCCCCTGGTGCTTGTCAGTATATTTAAATCTCTTTGTGTGAGCCGTTTTACATTTGGCACTGCTAATGATCCTAAAGTGGGAGATTCCAACATTATTAAAACCAGTTTCGGAGAGCGATCGTTAGCACTAATAACCTTTTTTTTAAATTTGTGTTCTTTTAATATGTTTGTCATCAGCAGTCACTGTTTAATCAATTAATGTACACAATGTCACAGCTATAAACACCCAGGTTAATATAGTATCTGCTGATAATTTAGCTGCCTTGCTTTATTAAGCTCACCATTCCCTCAAGCCAGTTCCACTGTTAGAGTTACCAGTTTGGTTTAGAGTTAGTTTGGAGATACAGCTCTTGAACAGTTTTGTTTACTGTCACGTGTACCGAGGTACGGGGAAAAGATTTAGTTTAGAGATACAGCGCGGAAACAGGCCCGCCGAGTCCGCACAGACCAGCGAACGCCGCACAGCAACACTATCCCGCGCACACACACACACACGAGGGACAGTTTACGCTCACACCAAGCCATTTAACCTACAAACCTGCACGCCTTTGGAGTGCGGGAGGAAACTGAAGATCGCAGAAAAGAACCCACGAGGTAACGGGGAGAACGTGCAAACTCTGTACAGACAGCACCAGTAGTCGGGATCGTACCCGGGTCTCCGGCGCTGCAAGCGCAGTAAGCCAGTAACTCTACCGCTGCGCCACCCTGTCACCCCGTATTGCTACAAAAAGGTCAGGACTTTATTTCTTGGAGTGCCGGACAAAGAGGGGCGATCTTAGAGAGGTGCATGAGATCACGGGAGGAATAGTTGAGTTTCGTTAATTATCACGTGTACAGAGATACAGTGAAAAGCTTTTTGCCGTGTGCTATCCAGCCAGCGGAAAGACTATATATGATTACAATCCACCCATTTACGGAATTATACTCTGCGCTCCGTATCTTCCCCTTTGTATTGTACTTGAGTTTGACTTGATTATTTTTATGTGTAGTTTTATCTGATCTGGTTGGATAGAATGCAAAACAAAAGCTATTCACTGTGCCTCGGTAGTCATGACAATAGTAAACCTGAACATAAACCTTCGGTGAAGCAAATTGATGCAACTGCGTACAATAAAGAGGCATAGAGTGTTGCAGTGTGGAACAGCATGCCCCTTCGACCCAACTTGCCCACACCGACCAACATGCCCCATCGCCACTAGTCCCACTCCCACCAGTCTGTGTTTGGCCCGTAACCCTCCAAATCATATCAATTTACCTCTCCTAAAGGGCCTGTCCCACGAGCATGCGACTCCATGTGGCGAGCGCGATCTAACGTGGTCGCTTGAGCCGTACGGCCTCGCGGGGCCGGTCCCACTTCGATCGCCAGAGCCGTATGGAGTTGTGCGGAGCTGGTCCCGACATCACGCGGGGCTCCGAAAAACTGACCGTGTTCAAAAATTCCGCGCGGCAACGGCCTGCCGGCCCGCAGCCGCCTCAACGCCGTGCGCAGCCGTCTCGATGCCGTACGTCACGCGCGGACTTCCCGCAGACTACGCTCAAACTTCACGTCACTCACTCGACCACCGCGCGGACCCCGCTTCCGGTTTGGTCGCGCTCGCCGCATGCAGGTCGCATGCTCGTGGGACAGGCACTTAATGTGTTTAAACATTGTGATAATACCTGCCTGAAATACCTCCTCTGACAGCTTGTTCTATGCCCTCTCGGGTTCCTATTAAATCTTTCTCCTCCTCTCCTTAAACCTATGACCTCTGCTTCTTGGTTCCCCTACACTGGGTAAAAGACTATGCATTTACCCGATCTATTGGAGGAGCAGCAACTCATATTTTGCTTGGGTAGTTTACACCCCAGCGGTATGAATATTGACTTCTCCAATTTCAGGTAGTCCTTACTGTCTCATCCCCTTCCCAGCTCTCCCTCAGCCCACTGTCTCCGCCTCTTCTTTTCTTCTTCCCGCCCCCACCCCCCACCCCCACATCTGTCTGAAGAAGGGTCTCGACCCGAAATGGCGCCTATTTCCTTCGCTCCATAGATGCTGCCTCACCCGCTGAGTTTCTCCAGCACTTTTGTCTACCTTCGATTTTCCAGCATCTGCAGTTCCTTCTTAAACAACCATGCATTTACCCGACCTCTTCTCCTCGTGCTCTTGTACACCGCATGTGTCCTTTACACGCCTGTCCCACTTGCCGACTTTTTCGGCGACTGTCGGCATCAGTGACTGACGTATAAGGTCACCGAAAAAGTCGCGGCTTGATGCGCGCGTGACGATGTATTGACGAGTGGCGTTTCCTCAGGAGTAGCAACATTTTTTTTTTCGCCGCTGGATTTTGAATTGTGTTCAAAATTTTTCGCCGACCCTCATATGTCAGTCAATGACGCCGGCAGTCGCCGAAAATATCGCCAACTGGGACTGGCCCTTTAAATTTCCCTCCCCTCACCTCAAACCTATGACCTCTAGTTCTTGACCTCTGGTTCTTACCATCATACCCTGTGGGAAAGATCCTGCGCATTCACCCGATCTATTTGCAGTTTAGAGATACGGTGCAGAAACAGGCCCTTCGTCCCATCGAGTCCATGCTGACCAGCGATCACCTGCACACCAGTATTATCCCACACACTAGGGACAATTTACAATTTTTAACCTAAGCCAATTAATCTACAAACCTGCACGTCTTTGGAGTGTGGGAGGAAACCGGAGCACCCGGGGGAAAAACCCACACGGCCACAGGGAGAACCTGCAAACTCCGCACAGACAGCACCCATAGTCAGGATCGAACCTGGGTCTCCAGCGCTGTGAGGCAGCAACTCTACCGCTGCGCCCTGTTCCTTTTAGAATTGCATTCTGACCGCAGTTTCACTTTTGTTTCTGTGCAGGCGGGAACTGCAGATGCTGGTTTACACCAGAGATAAGCACAAAGTGCTGGAGTAATTCAGCGGGCAAGGCAGCATCTCTGGAGAAAAGGAATAGGTGACGTTTCGGGGCGGGACCCGAAGGGTCTCGACCTGAAACGTCACCTATTCCATTTTCCCCGCCGATGAGCCTGACCCGCTGAGTTACTTCAACAGTAACTGCATGGTTCACCAGACTGATTCCTGGGGTGTCAGGACTTTCATATGAAGAAAGACGGGATAGACTCGGCTTGTACTCGCTAGAATTTAGAAGATTGAGGGGGGGGGGATCTTATAGAAACTTACAAAATTCATAAGGGGTTGGACAGGCTAGATGCAGGAAGATTGTTCCCAATGTTGGGGAAGTCCAGAACAAGGGGTCACATAGTTTAAGGATAAGGGGGAAATCTTTTAGGACCGAGATGAGAAAAACATTTTCCACACAGAGAGTGGTGAATCTGTGGAATTCTCTGCCACAGAAGGTAGTTGAGGCCACAGTTCATTGGCTATATTTAAGTGGGAGTTTGATGTGGCTAAAGGGATTAGGGGGTATGGAGAGAAGGCAGGTACAGGATACTGAGTTGGATGATCAGCCATGATCATATTGAATGGCGGTGTAGGCACGAAGGGCCGAATGGCCTACTCCTGCACCTATTTTCTATGTTTCTACGTTTCTATGCCGTTAGTTTCTGCTTGATGCTATCTGACTGTCTCTCTCTGCTGTCAGTCTGAAATGTTTTTATTTGTACCGGGCTCCATCTTGGCCACAATTAAGCGGCCCGTCTTACCTTTTTAAGGTTGATGGATGTGCCTTCTCATGCTAATGTGCCTTCTGCAATGTCCTTCATCTGTCAGAGATCATGGCCATTTACTGCAGGTCATTATTTCATTAAGATTTCAACAGAACACTTCCAGTGTACAGTGAATGATCCATTTCCCTCACACACCCACAGTATTAGCCTCGGAATACTCTCATTATACCGTTACTAATTAGAAATTCTCAAATCAACCGTTGCATTAAAAGACAGTGTATGGAGCATATGGCATAATATGCTATTAATGAACACTCTAAATTCAAACCTGGGTCAGATGCTCATTTCACCAACGCGTCACAGTGCAAGGGAGCGACCTCCTCTTAAAATGCAGAACAGGAGCCCGACTCGCAGACCTGCCGCCTTTGGGCAAAAAGCTTAATTCATTTTTAAGCTCCTCTCTCCCCTTTCGCAATTACAAATAAAATATATATTTTTTGTTTTTTGCAAAATAATAGGTTCGTCGACTCCCATTAATTTACACCCGCTGTAAATATTACTTCTTATGGTGCTCCCGTTCCGATGTACAATATCAGTTGCTCTATAGCTTGCAGAAACTTCGCTGTATTGCTAGATTATAGTTTATGTTACCTTATCATATTATATTACATTTTATCATACAAGATACAAGATACATTTATTTGTCACATGTGCCAGTTGGCACAGAGAAATGTGATTACCATACAGACATACAATAAAATAAAGAACTCAACACACGATAGAGTTATGTTATGTTACGTTATATAACGTTATATTACATTATATTATATTCCAGAACCAGGGGCCACACAGTTTAAGAATAAGGGGTAAGCCATTTAGAACGGATACGAGGAAACACTTTTTCTCACAGAGAGTGGTGAGTCTGTGGAATTCTCTGCCTCAGAGGGTGGTGGAGGCCGGTTCTCTGGATACTTTCAAGAGAGAGCTAGATAGGGCTCTTGAAGATAGCGGAGTCAGGTAGATATGGGGAGAAGGCAGGAACGGGGTGCCGATTGTGGATGATCAGCCATGATCACATTGAATGGCGGTGCTGGCTCGAAGGGCCGAATGGCCTCTACTCCTGCACCTATTGTCTATTGTATTATATTTTATATTATCTAATATAATATAATATATATTATGTTAGCTTATATTATCTATTATATAATAATATATATTATATTATATTATAAAAAAGTATAAATGATATCATATTATATATTATATAATATATATGTTAAGTTATGTTATCTTATATAATGTTATATTACATTATATTATATTTTATATTATCTAATAAAACATAATTTAATATTATATTATCTTATATTATCTTATATTATACAATAATAAAAAATATATTGGATATCATATTATATATTATATAATATTATATGATCTAATATAATATTTTGTAATATTATATTATATTATGTTATATTATATTATATTATAACCATATAACTCCAGCACTCTGTGAAACGTCACCTATCCATGTTCCCCACAGATGCTGCCTGACCCGCTGAGTTACTCCAGCACTCTGTGAAACGTCACCTATCCATGTTCCCCACAGATGCTGCCTGACCCGCTGAGTTACTCCAGCACTCTGTGAAACGTCACCTATCCATGTTCCCCACAGATGCTGCCTGACCCGCTGAGTTACTCCAGCACTCTGTGAAACGTCACCTATCCATGTTCCCCACAGATGCTGCCTGACCCGCTGAGTTACTCCAGCACTCTGTGAAACGTCACCTATCCATGTTCCCCACAGATGCTGCCTGACAGATGCTGCCTGACCCGCTGAGTTACTCCAGCACTCTGTGAAACGTCACCTATCCATGTTCCCCACAGATGCTGCCTGACCCGCTGAGTTACTCCAGCTTTTTGAGTCTATCTTACCAGAAAGAGTATCAATTGATATCATTGGAACAACAATATCCTGTACAATCTTCAGGAAAACACAACTGCTGGAGGAACGCAACGGGTCAGGCAATGTGGAATGGATAGAAACATCGAAACATAGAAAATAGGTGCAGGAGTGGGCCATTCGGCCCTTCGAAAAAAGCATCGCCATTCAATATGATCATGGCTGATCATCCACAATCAGTACTCTTTCCCTTGATTCCGTTAGCCCTATGACCTAAATCGCTCTTGAAAACATCCAGTGAATTGGCCTCCACTGCCATCTGTGGCAGAGAATTCCACAGATTTACAACTCTCTGGGTGAAAAGGTTTTTCCTCGTCTCAGTCCTAAATGGCCGACCCCCTTATTCTTAAACTGTGTGACCCCTGGTTCTGTACTCCCCCAACATCGGGAACATTTTTCCTGTAGATACCCTGTCCAATCTTCTAAGAATGTTGTATGTTTCTATAAGATTCCCTCTCATCCTTCATAGATGATGTTTCGGATTGGGACCCTTCTTCAGGTTATCTGCAGCGGGGGGGGGGAAGAGATAGGAGCAGGGGCAAAGTCAACAGACAGTCTATGTTACAAAAATAATTATGTGTAAGTTCTTTAAACTGATATTTTTAAAACAGAAATTAACACATTCTTTATTGCTACGGGTGTCAATGGTTACGGAGAGAAGGCAGGAGAATGGGGTTAGGAGGGAGAGATAGATCAGCCATGATTGAATGGCGGAGTAGACATGATGCCTACTCCGCCATTCCGCCAAGGACAAACTGCACCCCCTCCACACACACCAGGATCTCCTGCCATCTGGCAAGAGATACCGTAGCATCAAAGCCCGGACTACCAGACTGCTAAACAGCTTCCTGCCACAGGCTGTGAGGCTGCTAAACAGTCACTCCACCTGGTTCTGCGGCTTTGCACTGACATTTTAATAACTCTGGCACTGGCCACTCAAATCAGCTGCCCTGGATATTTTAATGACTGTTTTTACTGTATTTTAATGTTGCTGTTTTACCTGCTTTTAACTATTTATACTGTTTCATCAGGGACTGGATTATTATTACGTGTGAAATGTTTTAAGCTTCATGTGCGATGCTCCGGTATTCCCTGGGAAACGTCTTCTCATTTTGCACTGTGCTACTGTTGCTTTGCAAGATGACAATAAAGGCTGATTGATTGATGATGGGCCGAATGGCCTAATTCTGATCCTTTAAACTATGAACTTTTGTTTTTAGTTTTAGTTTTAGAGATTCATCGTGGAGACAGCCCCCTTCAGTCCGCCAGAGTTGGCGTCGACCAGCGATCCCCACACACAGACACGTTGAACCCGGGTCTCCGGCGCTGTAAGGCAGCAACTCTACCGCTGCGCCACCGTGCCGCTCCATGGAGGGTATGGACAGGCAACGTTTTGAATCCGGGCCCATTCGGTGGCGAAGTAAGTGGGGGAAATGCTCGTAGGGCTCGCTAGTCTAGCTCAGTTTATTGTCACGTGTACCGAGGTACAGTGAAAAGCTTTTTGTTGCGTGCTGACCAGCCAGCGGAAAGACAATACGCGATTACAATCGACCCGTCCACAGTGTACAGATACATGATAAGGGAACAACGTTTAGTTCAAGGTGAAGCCAGTGAAGTCCGATCAAAGATAGTCCGAGGGTCACCAATGAGGTAGATAGTAGTTCAGCACCGCTCTCTGGTTGGTGGTGGGATGGTTCTGTTGCCTGATAACAGCTGGGAAGAAACTGTCCCTGAATCTGGAGGTTCTGCCAATCTGAATCCAATGGCGGAATTAGGCCATTCGGCCCATCATGTCTACTATGCCATTTAATCATCTCTCCCTCCTAACCCCCTTTTCCTGCCTTCACACTTTTTCTATTTCTCACACTCCTAGACCTGGCATAGACTTGATGAACCGAATGGCCTCCAACAGTCTGTGCTCGGTGGAGATAAAATGCTGCAGCATAATGTATAAGGAGGAACTGCAAATGCTGGTTTAAACCGAAGATAGACACAAAATGCTGGAGTGGCTCAGCGGGACAGGCAGCGGCATCTCTGGAGAGAAGGAATGGGTGACGTTTCGGGTCGAGACCAAAAGGTCTCGACCCGAAACGAAAGGTCCAGTTACTCCAGCTTTTCCTGCAACATAACGTGCTGGGCTTGTGGATGTCTCAATGGTGACGTTGTAGATCTCAGCTGCATTGCCCGGCAGGTGATGAAGGCTTTTCCCACAAGGGCAATGAGTGATTTAGTGGTGAAGCCATCTGCAGTTATTCTTGCATGACTGATTTAGACAACATTCTCTCCGTTTTGTCCTATTGAATTAACAAACCCAGCGATTTAAAGAAGCCGGATTTTTGTTTTGGTTCAGGCTTATCGTTGTCACGTGTATGGAGGTACAGTGATCATTTTCGTTTTTCATGCTATCCGATGCCACTGAACCACAACCGGAGAGCAGTCCTGGACCATTATCATTCTTGACCCTCGGACTATCCTTGATCAGACTTTGCTGGCACGAAATGTTATTCCCTTCTCATGTATCTGTACATATCTGTAAATGGCTCGATTGTAACAAAGGACATTTGAACTGATCTCTGTGTTAGTTAGCGATTATAGCGCCATACAACGTGGAAACAGGCCCTTCAGCCCATCTTGCCCAGACTGTCCAACATGTCCCATCTACACTAGTTCCCACCTGCCTGCATTTGGCCCATACCCCTCTAAACCTGTCCTATCCATGTACCTGTCTAAATGCTTCTTAATGATAGTCCATGCCTCAATTAGCTCCTCTAGCAGCTCGTTCCATACACCCACCACTCTTTCACCCTTAATTGGACTTTGCTGGCTTTACCTTGCACTAAAAGTTTTTTTTTAAGGCAGAGATAGATAGATTCTTGATTAGTACGGGTGTTTCCGAGGTTATGGGGAGAAGGCAGGAGAATGGGATTAGGATGGAGAGATAGATCAGCCATGATTGTATGGAACAGTAGACTTGATGGGCCGAATGGCCTAATCCTGCTCCTATCCCTTCTGACCTTTTGACCTTGTTCGCCTTATCGTGTATCTGTACACTGTAAATGGCTCGATTGTAATCATGTATTGTCTTTCCGCTGACTGGTTAGCACGCAATATAGGCGCAGGAGTAGAGGCCATTCGGCCCTTCGAGCCAGCACCGCCATTCAATGTGATCACGGCTGATCATCCCCAATCAGTACCCCGTTCCTGCCTTCTCCTCATATCCCCTGACTTTGCTATTTTTAAGACCCTCTCTTGAAAGTATCCAGAGAACCGGCCCCCACCGCCCTCTGAGGCAGAGAATTCCACAGACTCACCACTCTCTGTGAGAAAAAGTGTTTCCTCGTCTCCGTTCTAAATGGCTTACCCCTTATTCTTAAACTGTGCGTGGCCCCTGGTTCTGGACTCCCCCAACATTGGGAACATGTTTCCTGCCTCTAGCGTGTCCAAGCCCTTAACAATCTTATATGTTTCAATGTGAGAACAAACACCCTCCGGGGATGAATAAAGTTGTATCGTATCGTATCGTATGGTAGTGTGCGGAACAGCGGTTCCACCGACTCTGATATGCAGAGGCTTTCTGTGACGCCTCTGATATTGTCATTGATTTTTTTAGAGGAGGATGCTTTTTGTGATATCCTGATTCGCCTCTGCAAAAGTTTGCATTGATTTACCCCTCAGGGTACGTCAAACTTTGCAGCAGCACATACGGAGCCAAAAATCTGATTAATAGGGAACATAAATTCTCGTTGCATTAAAAAGGTGAACACTATCAGGGAGAAATCAGGTCGGGCTCCAGCCATTGTTCAGCTTATAACTTGGAGTGGATTTGAATGAGAAAAAATACAGAGGGCAGGTAAATCGAGAGTTGCAAATAATTCCACGGCTTGCTTTCCATTCTGTGGCTGTTGAGAACATAGAGAGTCATGGAGTGATATAGTGTGGAAACAAGCACTTCACCCCAACTTGCCCACACTGGCGAGAGTGTCCCATCTACACAAGTCCCACCTGCCTGCGTTTGGCCCATATCTCTCTAAACCTGTCCTATCCATGTTCCTGTCCAACTGTTTGTTAAACTTTGCAATAGTCCCTCTCTTCCTTTGGGGAGACTATAGACAATAGGTGTAGGAGTAGGCCATTTGGCCCTTCGGACCAGCACCGTCATTTAATGTGATCATGGCTGATCATCCCCAATCAGTACCCCGTTCCTGCCTTCTCCCCATATCCCCTGACTCCGCTATCTTTAAGAGCCCTATATAGCTCTCTCTTGAAAGTGTCCAGAGAACCGGCCTCCGCCGCCCTCTAAGGCAGGGAATTCCACAGACTCACCACTCTCCTTGTCTCCGTTCTAAATGGCTTATTCCTTATTCTTAAACTGTGTGGCCCCTGGTACTGGGTGATCAATGGTCAGCACGGACTTGGTGGGCTGAAGGGTCTGTTTCAATGCTGTATCTTTCAATGAATCAATGTCACTTGAAAATATACAAATCTTTGTCTAGCTTAAAAGCAACTAGCAATCAATCATTGTGTATAGTTCAGTTTAGTTTAGAGATACAGCACAGGAAACAGGCCCTTCGGCCCACTTAGCCCGCACCGACCAGCGATCCCCACACACTAACACTATCCTACACACACACTAGTGACAGTTTTACATTTACACCAAAGCCAATTAACCTGCAAACCTGCACGTCTTTGGAGTGTGGGAGGAAACCAGAGCTCCCGGAGAAAACCCACGCAGGTCACGGGGAGAAAACGTACAAACTCCGTACAGACTGCGCCCTTAGTCAGGATGGAACCCGGGTCTCTGGCGCTGTGAGACAGCGACTCTACTGTGTCCACACATTCTAACTAAAATAACGAGCTGTAACCTCTCATTGCTGCACAGTGGCCCAGGATTCAGCTCAGTATGACCTTGAACTTGTCTAATCTGCGTTGGAAAAGTTTTCACACACAAATTGACATCTTCAGATGTTTAAGAAGGAACTGCAGATGCTGGAAAATCGAAGGTACACAAAAAAGCTGGAGAAACTCAGGGGGTGCAGCAGCATCTATGGAGCGAAGGAAATAGGCAACGTTTCGGGCCGAAACCCTTCTTCAGACTGATCGGGGGTGGGGGGGGGGTGGGGACAAGAAAGGAAAAAGGAGGAGGAGCCCGAAGGCTGGGGGATGGGAGGAGACAGCAGGAGGGCTAAGGAAGGGGAGGAGACAGCAAGGCTAACAAAATTGGGAGAATTCGATGTTCATGCCAGCAGGATGCAGACTCCCCAAGCGGAATATGAGGTGCTGTTCCTCCAATTTCCGGTGTTGCTCACTCTGGCCATGGAGGAGACCCAGGACAGAGAGGTCCGATTGGGAATGGGAGGGGGAGTTGAAGTGCTGAGCCACCGGGAGGTCAGGTTGGTTATTGCGGACCGAGCGGAGGTGTTCGGCGAAACGATCGCCCAACCTCCGCTTGGTCTCACCGATATAGATCTGCTGACATCTAGAGCAGCGGATGCAATAGATGAGGTTGGAGGAGATGCAGGTGAACCTCTGTCGCACCTGGAACGACTGCTTGGTTACATCTTCAGATGTTGCGTTCTGTGTTCACAAAGCCTCTCTGGCTGATCCCTCGAGTTGATATACGGGCGGTACAACGCGCACACACTCCACGCCTGACACCGAGAAACTGGAGGTTTTACTGTGAAAAGTTTTACAAGCTCACGGGGACCAGCGAGACGACTCACAGGATTTACGTCCTTCGAAGTGATCTCATCTAATGGAGGCTGAAACAAGAGCAGAGAAAGTGCTTGGTGGAACATGATCCAATGTAAACTGAGACTATAAATTTGGTTCAGTGAATTATCAACAGGTCTTGACTATAGACGTGGATGGATGGATTCCCAACGTTCTAGGAGCAGAATTTGGCCATTCGGCCCATCCAGCTGCTATCCCACGCTCACATCCAACACTAAGGGCATGTTTACAGAGGGCAGAATAACCAACAAATTTGCATATCCTTGGAACGTGGGCGAGAACCAGAGCAAGAGACAGAGTTCAGGGAGGACAATAGACAATATAGACAATAGGTGCAGGAGGCCATTCGGCCCTTCGAACCAGCACCGCCATTCAATGTGATCGTGGCTGATCATCCCCAATCAGTACCCCGTTCCTGCCTTCTCCCCATATCCCCTGACTCCGCTATCTTTAAGAGCCCTATCTAGCTCTCTCTTGAAAGCATCCAGAGAACCGGCCTCCACCGCCCTCTGAGGCAGAGAATTCCACAGACTCACAACTCTCTGTGTGAAAAAGTGTTTCCTCATCTCTGTTCTAAATGGCTTACCCCTTATTCTTAAACTGTGTGGCCCCTGGTTCTGGACTCCCCCAACATCGATAACATGTTTCCTGCCTCCAGCGTGTCCAAACCCTTAATAATTCTATATGTTTCAATAGGAATCCCTCTCATCCTTCTAAACTCCAGAGTATACAAGCCCAGCTGCTCCATTCTCTCAGCATATGACAGTCCCGCCATCCCGGGAATTAACCTTGTGAGCCTACGCTGCACTCCCTCAATAGCAAGAATGTCCTTCCTCAGATTTGGAGACCAAAACTGCACACAATACTCCAGTTGCTATCCCACTTTCACATCGAACACAGAGGGCATGTTTACAGAGGACCTCGTGCCCTGGTGTCGAGAGAACAACCTTTCTCTCAATGTCAGCAAGATAAAGGAGATAGTGATGGGTTTCAGGGAGTGAAGCTGGTCCGTGTACCCCAGTAAACGCTAACAGCGCCAAACTAGAGACGCAAACATGTCCGAGACACTACATCTTGAAAATATTAGACTTCTCTTGGCAGAAAAGTCAGATCATTTTTCAAAAGACATGGACATCCTTCACCGAATTCTTACAAGGATACAAGATACAAGATACAATTGGGCTAATAAGGTCGCCATTTCCAGCGACCCCTTGAGGTCCAAAAGGCGAAATGCCGTTTCTGCAGCCATACATTACAAAGGAAGTGGCTGAAAAATAGGCGGGGGGGGGGCGGGCTTTTGGGGAGGAGGGGAGGGGCGGAGGGTAGGACTCGTGGCTGACCAGGGGTACGGTATCCCCCGCAACGTGCCATCTTCCCCCAAGACACAACATAATTTACATAAACACCCATCACATCGCTGTGATGGAAGGCCAAAAAAACTTCTCTCTCTTAACCAGAGAGCGGTCCTCCACTACCATCCACCTATTTTGGTGACCCTCGGACTATCTTTGATCGGATAGTATAGTGCAACACAACTTTGGATTTCAATCCAACTATGGGTTGGGTGAGGAGGGTGGGGGAGGGAGGGACGAGAGACACACGTATGTCACCTCTATTCTCTCTTTTTTTTTTTTTTCCTTTTCGTTTTTTTCTTTTACTCACTACTTTGGTGGTCTAGGGGGGTCCTGTCTTTCCACATCTCACTTCTTCTCTCTCTTGGTCTTTCTCTTTTCTCTTCCTTTATATTAAAGCTAAAAAGTCAAAATTGAAGCTGCACATCAACTGTATAATTTTATATGCCGTTTGTTCCACTCTCGTACATTCGCCTCTAATCAAAATAAATATATAAATAACTAAATACAAATTCCTCGGAGCCAATATCACCACCAAACCTCTCCTGCACCACCCATACTGAAGCAACGAACAAGAAAGCACACACCGGCAACCTCTACTTCCTTAGCAGGCTTAGGGACGTTCGGCGTGTCCCCCCCCCCGACAACTCTCACCAACTTCTTCTACAGATGCACCACAGAAAGCATTTTAACAGGATGCATCACTGCTTGGTTTGTGGAACTGCTCCGTCCAAGACTGCAAGAAAATGCAACACCATCGCACAACCCAACCTCCCTTCCATAGACCCCATCTACACCTCACGCTGCCTCGGCAAGGCCAGCAGCATCACCAAGGACCAGTCTCACCCCGGTCACTCCCTGTTGTCCCCTCTCCCATCGGGCAAGAGGTACAGAAGTGTGGAAATGCACACACCTCCAGATTCAGGGACATTTTCTTCCCGGCTGTTATCAGGCAACTGAACCATCCTACCACAACCAGAGAGCGGTCCTCAACTACCATCCACCTCATTGGTGACCCTCGGACTATCTTTGATCGGACTTTACTGGCTTTACCTTGCACTGAACGTTATTCCCTTATCATGTGTCTGTACACTGTGGACGGCTCGATTGTAATCATGTATTGACTTTCCGCTGACTGGTTAGCACGCAACAAAAGCTTTTCACTGTACCTCGGTACACGCGACAATAAACTAAACTGAACGAAACACCCGGAGGAAGCCCACATAGTCACAGGGTTTTAATAGCAGAATTAAGAATAAAAGTTTGAGAATAAGGGGTAAGCCATTTAGAGCGGAGATGAGGAAACACTCTTTCTCACAGAGAGTTGAGAGTTTGTGGAATTCTCTGCCTCAGAGGGCGGTGGAGGCTGGTTCTCTGGATACTTTCAAGAGAGAGCTAGATAGGGCTCTTAAAGATAGCGGAGTCAGGGGATATGGGGAGAAGGCAGGAACAGGGTACTGATTGGGGATGATCAGCCATGATCACATTGAATGGTGGTGCTGCCTGGAAGAGCCGAATGGCCTCTACTCCTGCACCTAATGTCTATTGTTTAATTAGGATATTCGGCCCATCTAGTCTATTCCACCAGATCATCATGGCTAATCTATCTTTCCCTGTCAACCCTATTCTCCTGCCTTCTCTCCATAGCCCCTGCACCCTTACGAATCAAAAATCTATCAATCTCTGCCTTAAACACATCCATTGCGTTGGTCACCACAGCACCTGTAGTCAGGATCGAACCCGGGTCTCCGGCGCCGTAAGGCTGCAAGTCTACCGCTGCGCCACCGTGCCACCTCCTTCTCTGTCTCATTTTGTCTCCGTTATGTCTCCAGCCCCTTCCCACCCAATCTGTCACAACCTCCCCCCCTGTAGGCACCTATCACTTGTGTTAGAAGGAACTGCAGATGCTGGTTTAAAAGGGCCTGTTTCCGCGCTGTATCTCATGCCTGATCCACATTGTGCTCTGCGCATGATTCCATCGTCTGCAGTTCCTTGTGCCTCCATCATCCTCTGCTTGGTATTCCCACAGCATGATTGTAAAATGGGAAGAAAACAAATGTTCAACTCAGTTTATGTGATACAGCAAATAGCCAGCAACAAATCTCTGTCATCGCACCTGCCATCATTATGGCCGTTCGATAGTCCCGCAGCCTTGAAACCGTTCCTCTCCTATTTTCTATATTGAGAATCCAATACTCATGCAGCTACTAAACCAATGTCATGGTCAGGCAAAAATATCCTTTTCAAAAAGAGCATTTATTCTACTGGGGTTTAATTGGTTTCAGCGCCCTGGTTGTTCAATGCTTTCGAACCGTTCAGTCCAATGTACAGTCCATGGCAAGGTCTCGATGGCTTTCGATACAGCGCGCCAACAGGCCCTTCGGCCCCACCGAGTCGGCACCAACCAGCGATCTCCGCACATTAACACTATCCTACACACACACTGGGGACAATTAGCCGACAAACCTGAACGCCTTTCGAGTGCGGGAGGAAACCGGAGATCTCGGAGAAAACCCACGCAGGTCACGGGGAGAACGTACAAACTCGGTACAGACGGCGCCTGCAGTGGGGATCGAACCTGGGTCTCTGGCGCTGTGAGCACTGTAAGGCAGCGATTCTAGCTCTGCTCCACTGTGCTTGTAAAGGGTTTTCTTGCATCTCTTTTACCTTTAGGCCCACACGTGAAACTGTAGCAATGTGTGGCGGATCTGCCTTCACTGGACCACCGGGGAAGTTGCCTTCTGAGGAGAGATTCAAGTCCAGGGTTAGTGGGGACTGGAGACCTCTTCATCCCAAATTCCCAATCCGCATTTGTTCCGTTTACTTTACTTTCCTTCCCAGGTTTCCGCGTACGATCCCTGGAGGAAAGCGTTATAATTCAGTGTCCATTTGCACTGTGTGTGTGTGTGTGTGTGTGTGTGTGTGTGTGTGTGTGTGTGTGTGTGTATATGTGTGTGTTTGTGTGTGTGTATATGTGCGTGTGCGTGTGTGTATATGTGTGTGTATGTGTGTGTGTGTGTATGTGTGTGCGTGTGTGTGTGTGTGTGTGTGTGTGTGTGTGTGTGTGTGTGTGTGTGTGTGTGTGTGTGTGTGTGTGTGTGTGTGTGTATGTGTGTGTGTGTATATGTGTGTGCGTGTGTGTATGTGTGTGTGTGTGTGTGTGTGTGTGTGTGTGTGTATATGTGTGTGCGTGTGTGTGTATACGTATGTGTGTGTGTGTGTATATATATGTGTGTGTGTGTATGTGTGTGTGTGTGTGTGTGTGTGTGTGTGTGTGTGTGTGTGTGTGTGTGTGTGTGTGTGTGTGTGTGTGTGTGTGTGTGTGTGTGTGTGTGTGTGTGTGTGTGTGTGTGTGTGTGTGTGTGTGTGTGTGTGTGTGTGTGTGTGTGTGTGTGTGTGTGTGTGTGTGTGTGTGTGTGTGTGTGTGTGTGTGTGTGTGTGTGTGTGTGTGTGTGTGTGTGTGTGTGTGTGCATGTGTGTGTGTGTGCGTGTGTGTGTATAGAGTGTATCACTCTGACCCCACCAGAGTACATGGGCTCCAATATTTACAGTGTAGTAACTCTACCGCACGGAGCTCGTTGCTTCAACAGCCTTTATCCGCCACGTAGAACTCTTGTCAGTTAAGGTCAAGATCAACAAGAGAAGAAAGCTCCTTGCTTTCTGATTTCATTTCAGGAAACTATAGCACTCATTCTATTTACACTGAGTGCTATAGTTCAGATTAGCCCTGAAGCTGAAATGAATTTGGATTAAAGAGCTCTCTATAAATGGGCCTTCAACACAAACATTTCACAAGACTGAGGGAAGCATTGAGGCATCAATGGTTTTTGAAACTATCTTCAAATGGCAAGAGATTTAGCTCTTGATTTGAGACTTTCGAGCTGGGTTATTCAATAGCAAGACTCCAGTGCATTCAATAAATTGTTGGATCATGTTTAAGATTGCGCCGATAATGGTGTTATGTAATATTTTGTTAAACAGTTATACCAAAGTCCCATAAAAGCTGCTCACAGAGCCTAATCGGGATTGATAGCACGACTGGATCTGTAGCTGACACTATTTCATTACAGTCTGAGCTGTGGCCACAACAATCAATAGACAATAGGCAATAGACAATGGGTGCAGGAGCAGGCCATTCGGCCCTTCGAGCCAGCACCGCCATTCAATGTGATCATTGCTGATCATCCGCGATCAGTGCCCCGTTCCTGCCTTCTCCCCACGTCGGATCCTCTGACTCCGCTTTCTTTAAGAGCCTCAAACAGCAGAGATCCTCACAGAACTGTGCATGAGACAAGAATCTAGAGCTGTTTAATAGTCAAAGACAGACACAAAATACTGGAGTAACTCAGCGGGTCAGGCAGCATCTCTGCTGAAAAGGAATAGGTGGCGTTTCGGGTCCAGACTCTTCCTTCAGACTGGAGCGTCAGGGGAAATGGAAACGAGAGATATAGATGGTGATACGCAGAGATATAGAACAAACTAGACCCAGTGGGACCCGTTGGGTCCCTGTCACACGGGAGACTTGGTCCCCCAACGCAACATTCCACCTCTCACCCATAGCCCCCAACTCAGCTGACGTGGAAATAAGATATATGTGAACGCATCTCACTCTCCCTCTTCAGTCCTCTATTCCCCTCCTCCATTTCCTTCCCTCACCCCAACCCTCCTCTGCTCCCTCCCCTCACCCCCATCCATCCCCTCCACCCTCTTCCCAGTAATAATTTAATATTACCGATTGTATCCCTCAGCTAACTGTAAACATTCTACATTCCCGTACCTCCGCCTGCTTTGATCTGTCCTTTCCACACCTTATCCTTCCATATCTCTAGAATCCCTCTCCCCTGAATCTCAGTCTGAAGAAGTGGTCTTGACCCAAAACGTCACCTCTTCCATCTCTCCATAGACGCTGCCTCACCCGCTGAGTTACTCCAGCATTTTATGTCCGCCTTCGATTTTTCCAGCATCTGCAGTTCATTCTGAAACGTGACTTTAAGAAGCATTGGTTTCAATTGAAAGATACAGCATGGAAACAGCATGGTGTCCACGATCACACGATCACATCCATCACCCATTCACGCTAGTTCTATGTTAATCCACTTTCACACACGCACTCCCTACACACTAGGGGCAATTTGCAGATGGCCAATTAACCTATAAGCCCGCGCATCTTTTTTTTAAATCAAAAAATGTATTAAAAAATAATATTTACACGACAATAAAACAAGCCAGAAGCCAGCACCATGATACAATACAAACATATATCCATAATAAACTACGATACAACTATGATACAATCCTTATTGAGGATACATTCAACACCGTGCGGAGCCCAGCGGTCCCGGAACTCCCGCAGGGCGCCCGTGGACGGTGCCCGTATTCCTTCTCTAACGCCACCCGGGCACGGACATAACCCCGGAAAAGGGTCAGGCAGCCGGCTCGGGCAGAGCCCTCCACAGCCTGGCGCCGTGACTCGTGGATGGCTTGGCCAGGCCCAGGAGCAACCCAACCAGGACATACAAATTAGCCAGAAAAAGCAGCCTACCAGAGGACCGGGAGGAATTCTATGTTTCTATGTTTCTATGACATCCTCGGCCCTACCCTCTCCCCTACGCACAGGGGGTCCCAAGATGAGGATGGTGGGTGTGAAGTGCAGCCAGAAGGCAAGGAGCAGTCCCTTTAGATATTGGGGACAGTGGCTGCAGCCTCACACACTCCATGTACACGTGGTACACAGACTCTTCCAGCCCGCAACAGTGGCAGGCGGCTGGCGAGTCTGTGAACCGCGAGAGGAACAGATTGCACGGGAGAATCCCTGCATCCCGCGCGTCCTTTTGATGTGGGAGGAGACTAGGGTATCCGGACCCCTGTCCCACTTAGGAAACCTGAACGGAAATCTCTGGTGACTTTGCGCCCCACCCAAGGTTTCGTGCAGTTCCGGGAACCGCTCGGAAACATTGGGTGGGGCGCAAAGTCTCCAGAGGTTTCCGTTCTGGTTTCCTAAGTGGGACAGGGGCACAAGGCGGCAACTCTACCGCTGCGCCACCGTGTTGCCCCATACGACCAACTCTATCCTACATGAAGGTAGGTTAATGTGGTCTTGTACATTCATGCTCATAGAATAACCCAGTCATAGAGTCATACTGCATGGAAACTGCATGGACTCTTAAGCCCAATCGGAGAAAACCCACGTGGTCACAGGGAGAACGTACAAACTCCACATAGACAGCACCCGTAGTCAGGGTCTCCGGCGCTGTGAGGCAGCAACTCTACTGCTGCCCCTCTCTATAACTATTCAATACCACCCCCCACCCACCTCCCATCCCTACCATCTATACTCTGAAACGTCACTAGTCCTATTGCCTCCATAGACGCTGACTGACCCGCTGAGTTCCCCCAGCACTGGTTTACCCGTTTTTATGGGTACGTTCCTGATACTAAGAGTCTGTTTCTCTTCTATACAAGTACATTGTCAGTAAAGGCCCTCCATCCTTCCGTCCTGTGCTCTGTTCCATTCATTCCATTATCCGCCCGGATAGAGTGGATGTGGAGAGGATGTTTCCACTGGTGGGAGAGTCTAGGACTAGAGGGCACAGCCTCAGAATTAAAGGATGTTCTTTTAGGAAGGAGATGAGGAGATATTTCTTTAATCAGAGGGTGGTGAATCTGTGGAATTCTTTGCCACAGAAGGCTGTGGAGGCCAAGACAGTGGATATTTTTAAGGCAGAGATAGATAGATTTTTGATTAGCACGGGTGTCAGGGGCTATGGGGAGAAGGCAGGAGAATGGGGCTGGGAGGAAGAGATAGATCAGCCATGATTGAATGGCGGACTAGACTTGATGGGCCGAATGGCCTAATTCTGCTCCTATCACTTATGACCTTATAGTCATGTAACAAAAACCACCGCGCTAATGGCCTATTCATAAAAGATGAGGTGAAGTGACCAGCTATTTTAATTCCCTCTTCAATGTGGCCCTAACGCAGTATCTGCCAGCTGCCTAATAAAGGCTGTTTAATTTTTATTTTGCAGCAATTACTTTAAAATGATACACGACTCAACATAAAAGGGTAATGACTAATGTCCAACGATCTCACGTGTGGTCTGGGTTACGTGAGATTGTTGCCGATTGATTAGTCTAGTTTAGTTTAGTTTAGTTTAGAGATTCAGCGTGGAAAGAGGCCCTTCGGCCCAACGAGTCCACACTGGCCAGCGATCCCCTCCCCTCCCCCCCCTCACACTAACACTCCCCTACACACACTAGGGACAATTTTTACATTTACACCAAGCCAAATGACCTACAAACCTATGGGAGGAAAGCGGAAGAAGGAATGGCCAGGTGGGGACAAGTTTTGACACGAGGCTGCGTGAAGTGTAGATGGAGTCAATGTTGGGGAGCGTGGTCCTGTGTGATGGACCGGGCTACGTCCACAACTCTCACGGAACATCTAGCGGTCTTGGGCAGAGCAGTTCCTGAACCCAGCCGCGACGCAAATCCGCTTGCAACGGCGCATCTGTAGAAGTTTGTAAGACTCACTGGAGAATTGTTGAAACTCAGCGGGTGCGGCAGGATAGTGCTGGTGTATGGGGTGATCGCTGGTCGGCGCGGACTCGATGGGCCGAAGGGCCTGTTTCCGTGTTGTATCTCCGAAGTCTGAAGTAAACTATACTAAAACCAAACAGGCATACAATGTGATTCAAATAGCCAAACACGAAAACAACCCCTTATATCCACAGATAGACACAGAATGCTGGAGTAACTCAGCGGGACAGGCATCTTCTTCTTGCGTACGGCCTAAAGATGTGGGACAACTTGTCCTATTTGTTCTTATTCGATTGTGCACGCCGGGTTGATTGCATTCGTCGAAACAGGGCGGACCACGTGCAGGTTGCAATCTCCCACCACAGTGGGACAGGCAGCATCTCTGGAGAGAAGGAATGGGTGACGTTTCGGGTCAAGTCAAGTCAAGTCAAGTCAAGTCAAGTTTATTTGTCACATACACATACGAGATGTGCAGTGAAATGAAAGTGGCAATGTTCGCGGACTTTTGTGCAAAAGACAAACAACAAAACAACCAAACAAATTATAAACACAATCATAACACACATATTATTTTACATAATAAATAATAGAAGGAAAAAACGTTCTGTAGAGTTAGTCCCTGGTGAGATGGGCGTTTACAGTCCGAATTGCCTCTGGGAAGAAACTCCTTCTCAACCTCTCCGTTCTCACCGCATGGCAACGGAGGCGTTTGTCTGATCGTAGCAGCTGGAACAGTCCGTTGCAGGGGTGGAAGGGGTCTCCCATGATATTGTTGGCTCTGGAGTTGCACCTCCTGTTGTATAGTTCCTGCAGGGGGGTGAGTGAAGTTCCCATAGTGCGTTCGGCCGAACGCACTACTCTCTGCAGAGCCTTCTTGTCCTTGGCAGAGCAATTCCCAAACCAGATGGTAATGTTCCCGGACAAGATGCTTTCCACCGCCGCTGCGTAGAAGCACTGGAGGATCCTCGGAGACACTCTGAATTTCCTCAATTGCCTGAGGTGGTAAAGGCGCTGCCTTGCCTTACTCACCAGTGCTGAGGCGTGTGATGACCATGTCATATCCTCAGAGATGCGGACTCCCAGATATTTAAAACAGTTCACCCTATCCACAGGATCCCCATTTATACTCAATGGAGTGTACGTCCTCGGATGATGTGCCCTCCTAAAGTCCATGATCAGCTCCTTTGTTTATTTGATGTTCAAGAGGAGGCTGTTCTCCTGGCACCAGAGTGCTAGGTCAAGTCCATTCTTCCATCGACTCCCATTCCTCCTCTCCAGGGATGCTGCCTGTCCCGCTGAGTTACTCCCCAGCATTTTGTGTCTACCCTCAGTTTAAACCAGCACTTGCGGTTCCTTCCCACACACCTTGTATCCACGGCCCACTTAGAATTTGCAGACTTCAAAAGGACTTGCAAGTGAGTTGGTTGAAACAGGGGTGAAGTAGACCTTAACTGCTCTTGGTCATTTCCCCAGGCTGTCTTCATTGGAATTCAGATCATTTCAGCCCTAATTACACGTTGGCTAACTACAAACCATCCGATTTATATTCATTAACCAGCTCCAGACATCAGTGGGGGCAGAACTTTTATTTTTAGCTAGACATGCCTCCCTCGACAGGTGGACCAATAATTACCTCCCCTGTAATAGTTGCCCCGTACAACACCCCCTAAGGCCAACGTCCCAGTTAAATAATTCTGCTTCTGATCTCCAAACTGATATCGTGCAGCTTGCGAAATAACCAAAACTCCTTCGGAGTGCCTCCAGCATTATAAATATCCAAAATATGTGTTATTGTGTAGACCTTAAGGACAAGGTGGATTCGACACTTGGCTGTCATGTGGAGAAACAAGGAACTGCAGGGTTTCGGCCCGAAACGTTGCCTATTTCCTTCGCTCCATAGATGCTGCTGCACCCGCTGAGTTTCTCCAGCATTTTTGTGTACCAAGGAACTGCAGATGCTGGTTTAAACCGAAGATAGACGCAAAAAGCTGGAGTAACTCAGCGGGACAGGCAACATCTCTGGAGGAAAAGGAATGGGTGACGTTTCGGGTCGAGACCCTTCTTCAGAACTGCCGGTGCTGTTTTTAACACCGAAGATAGACGCAGAGTGCTGGAGTAACTCAGCGGGACAGGCAGCATCTCCGGAGAGAAGGAATGGGTGACGTTTCAGGTCGAGGCCCTTCATCAGAGGAGTTTAGTTTAGTTTAGTTTAGTTCAGAGCAGTTTAGTTTAGGACAGGGATATGCCTGGAAACAGGCACTTTTCTACAGAAGACAGTGGAGGCCAATTCGCTGGATGTTTTCAAGAAAGAGTCAGATTTAGCTCTTACGGCTAACAGAATCAAGGGGTGTGGGGAAAAAAGCAGGAACGGGGTACTGATTTTGGATGATCAGCCATGATCATATCGAATGGTCGAATGGCCTACTCCTGCACCTAGTTTCTCTCTTTCTATGCTGCCTGACCCGCTGAGTTACTCCAGCACTCAGTATGAACCATTCACAATAGCCTATTGCTTCCTAGATTTGGACATTGCCTACGGGCATTGGTTCTTATAAAAGCAAGACTGTACCGATTGAACAAATAACTCATTCAAATTAACTGTTGCAGTTCAAAGTACATGGGTTGTCCAATATCTGCTGCTGCTGCTGCTGCTGCTGCTGCACAGAGACTCTTTTTTTTTATTGATTAAAGAGTTAAACACTTTAGAAGCAATCTATTTCTTATTATCCAGTTACAAGCTTTGTTTAAACCTTAATTTTATTAACCCCGAGCCGGCCACTGCCAGCACACAGGGGCCTGAAACTGTGAAGTATTAGAGTGTTCGAATATCATAAAATACAGATTATCACCATTCGCAACATTTGCGTTTAAGAAACATTTAGACAGGTAGTTTAGTTTAGTTTAGTTCATTGTCACGTGTACCGAGGTACAGGGAAAAGCTTTTGTTGCGTGCTAACCAGTCAGCGGAAAGACAACACATGATTACAATCGATCCATTTACACTGTACAGATACATGATAAGGCAATAAGGTCATAAGGTCATAAGGGATAGGAGTAGAATTAGGCCATTCGGCCCATCAAGTCTACTGTGCCATTCGATCATGGCCGCTGTAATTTAAAAAAAAATCCGAATACCGTTAAAATTATTTTGTGTGTATGTGTCTGTCTCATGGTTAAAATGGTCCCGTTTCCCTTCTGCCAGTTGCCAGCATCCACCTGGCACTTTGAAGAGGACAAATAGAAATATGGTTCTTCTCCACTGGTCCCTCCCTTCACTGTGTTGGGGTTTGTGTTGCTATTTGCAGCTTTAAATTTGCCGGTGTAAATCTATTACAACCCCCGACAACCGAGGGAGAACAAAGAACGGAGAATATCGCAAAAAAAGTGACCACTGCCCGGTCCGTCACGGGCTCCGAACTCCCCACCATCGAAGGGATCTACAGGAGTCGCTGCCTCAAAAAGGGCAGCCAGCATCGTCAGAGACCCACACCACCCTGGCCACACACTCACTTCACCCCCTGCCACCGGGAAGAAGATTCAGATTCAGATTCAGATTCAGATTCAATTTTAATTGTCATTGTCAGTGTACAGTACAGAGACAACGAAATGCATTTAGCACCTCCCTGGAAGAGCGACATAGCAAACAATTTGAATAAATAATAATAAGTGTCCGGGGGGGGGGTGGTGATTGGCAGTCACCGAGGTACGTTGTTGAGTAGAGTGACAGCCGCCGGAAAGAAGCTGTTCCTCGACCTGCTGGTTCGGCAACGGAGAGACCTGTAGCGCCTCCCGGATGGTAGGAGGGTAAACAGTCCATGGTTGGGGTGAGAGCAGTCCTTGGCGATGCTGAGCGCCCTCCGCAGACAGCGCTTGCTTTGGACAGACTCAATGGAGGGGAGCGTGGAACCGGTGATGCGTTGGGCAATTTTCACCACCCTCTGCAATGCCTTCCGGTCGGAGACAGAGCAGTTGCCATACCATACTGTGATGCAGTTGGTAAGGATGCTCTCGATGGTGCAGCGGTAGAAGTTCACCAGGATCTGAGGAGACAGATGGACCTTCTTCAGTCTCCTCAGGAAGGTACAGGAGCCTGTAACGTCCAGGTTCAGGAACAGCTTCTTCCCCACAACCCAAAGGCAGGCACGAGTTATTGATTAGGGACGATCAGCCATGATCACAATGAATGGCGGTGCTGGCTCGAAGGGCCAAATGGCCTCCTCCTGCACCTATTGTCTATGTTTCTAACCATCAGGCTATTAAACTCAAGGTAGACACAAAAATGCTGGAGCAACTCAGCGGGACAGGCAGCATCTCTGGAGAGAAGGAATGGGTGATGTTTCGGTTCGAGACCCTTCTTCAAGACCCATTAGCTATTAAACACTACAACATCCAAATAGGCTCAGAGCTACATAGATTTGGGAGAATATACGAGTGGGTTTGTAGGTTAATTGGCCTTCAGTAAATCGCCCGTATTGTGTAGGGAAGGGATCGTTCTATTTTGGAGATAGTTTTTAGTGTAAATGAGTTTAGAATGTGAAAACTTTGGAATCACCACTTTAGAGTGTGGGAGGAAACCGGAGCACCTGGAGAAAACCCACGCAGTCCCATGGAGAACGTACAAACTCCGGCTAGACAGCAGCCGAGGTCAGGGTCATAGAAACATAGAAACATAGACAATAGGTGCAGGAGTAGGCCATTCGGCCCTTCGAGCCTGCACCGCCATTCAATATGATCATGGCTGATCATCCAACTCAGTATCCTGTACCTGCCTTCTCTCCATACCCCCTGATCCCTTTAGCCACAAGGGCCACATCTAACTCCCTCTAAAATATAGCCAATTAACTGTGGCCTCAACTACCTTCTGTGGCAGAGAGTTCCACAGATTCACCACTCTCTGTGGGAAAAATGTTTTTTCTTCATCTTGGTCCTAAAAGATTTTTCCCTTATCCTTAAACTGTGACCCCTTGTCCTGGACTTCCCTAACATCGGGAACAATCTTCCTGCATCTAGCCTGTCCAACCCCTTAAGAATTTTGTAAGTTTCTATAAGATCCCCTCTCAATCTCCTAAATTCTAGCGAGTACAAGCCAAGTCTATCCAGTCTTTCTTCATATGACAGTCCTGCCATCCCAGGAATCAGTGAACCTTCTCTGTACTCCCTCTATGGCAAGAATGTCTTTCCTCAGATTTGGAGACCAAAACTGTACGCAAGACGGGTCGAACCCGGGTCTCTGGCGCTGCGAGGCGGATGTTCTACCGCTGCGCTACCGTGCCACCCTAAAGGGAGGGATCATGGCTGGCAGGGAATTGGGGGTGAAAGAGGTGGAAAAGGAAAAGGAAAGTGAGGTATGGTAAAACCCTGTAACGCTGATCAAGGAAAAGTGGAGCCCACAATGGTCCATTGTTGGCTGTGGGGTTTGTCGATGCGGGGGCAAATCCCACACTTGCTCCTGGTTCCCTGGCAGATTATTTTCCTCATTCCCCCCTCTCCAGCTACATCAGGTTAAGACGCTGGGTGAGAAGCAGGCCATGAAATTGCACCAGTGGTCTTGCATTATCCGTCTATCGATCTGCTGTGTACTGGCAAGATGAACGGTCGACAGCATGTTCCAAATCAAACGTGCCGACTTGTCAGCTCGGGAGAAATGTGTTTTATTAACTTCAAAACAAAAGTTGGGACAATGAGGTGGGACGAGTGCGGACGCCACCCGCCGAACACTGGACGGGACTAAGCCCACAATTGTACAATCTATTTAGCTATTAAATGTTCCGTTTTAATTCCTCTACCCAGTGCTAAAACACTGTGTCTCTCTCATGGTGTGTGTGTGTGTACGGTATATGTGTGTGTGTGTATGTGCATGTGTGTGCACATATATGCGCGTGTGTGCACCTGTGTGTGTATGTACGGTATATGCGTGTGTTTGCACATATGTGTGTGTGTGAGCACGAATGTGCGTTTGTACACGTATATGCGTGTGTGTGTATGTGTGTGTGTGCACGTATATTCGCGTGTGTGTGTGTGTGTGTGTGTGTGTGTGTGTGTGTGTGTGTGTGAGTGTGTACGTGTGTGTGCGTGTGCATGTATGTGTGTGTGTGTGTACGTGTGTGTGTGTGCGTGTGTGTGTACATGTGTGTACATGTGTGTGTGTGTGTGTGTGTGTGTGTGTGTGTGTGTGTGTGTGTGTGTGTGTGTGTGTGTGTGTGTGTGTGTGCGTGTGTGTGTGGGTGTGCGCACACGTGTGTGTACGTGTGTGTGTACATGTGCGCACGTGTGTGTACATGTGTGTGTGTGTGTGTGTGTTCTGCACGTTTTCATTAATAACTGGAGAAATAAAGCATGCATTTTTCAGATTAGGTGATTTTGGACTACACGGAAAAAATCTCTACGGGAATATGTAAATATTTTACCGTTTGCCCGTCGTTTATTTCGAGAAAAAGTGATTATACACAAATAAATACACACACATACAAGATCAGACGTTTAATAGGTATATGATATATTAAGCTTTTATATGGGGGTTTTATATGCAATGTATGTTATGTAATGTCATCCCTTGTCTGGACCTTGAGTCTGCAATAAAGTTTAATAATAATAATAATAATAATAATAATAATAATAATAATAATAATAATAATAATAATAATAATAATAATAATAATAATAATAATATGCCTCTCATAATTTTATATAAAATTATAGGTATTATGTTTAGACAATAGACAATAGGTGCAGGAGTAGGCCATTCAGCCCTTCGAGCCAGCACAATCATTCAATGTGATCATGGCTGATCATCCCCAATCAGTACCCCCCGTTCCTGCCTTCTCCCCATGTCCCCTGACTACGCTATTTTTAAGAGGACCTGAGGCACAGCCAGTGGTTTAGTTTTAGCTTTAATTTTAGTTTTAGGTTTAGTTCAGTTTAGTTTATTGTCACGTGTACCGAGGTCCAGTGAAAAGCTTTTAGTTGCGTGCTATCCAGTCAGCGGAAAGACAACACGTGATTTCAATCGAGCCGTCCACAATGTACAGGTACAGGATATTCAAGAAGGAACTGCAGATGCTGGAAAATCGAAGGGACACAAAAATGCTGGAGAAACTCAGCGGGTGCAGCAGCATCTATGGAGCGAAGGAAATAGGCAACGTTTCGGGACGAAACCCCTTGGGTTTCGGCCCGAAACGTTGCCTATTTCCTTAAACGTTGCCTGTTTCCTTCGCTCCATAGATGCTGCTGCACCCGCTGAGTTTCTCCAGCATTTTTGTCTCCCTAAAATGTCCCGTCTGTTTCGGGCCAAAACGTTGCCTATTTCCTTCGCTCCATAGATGCTGCTGCACCCGCTGAGTTTCTCCAGCATTGTTGTCCGCAGCTCAGTAGGTTCATTGGTATTGGTAAAATTGTTAAACAAAATGTCCCGGCGTGTGTAGGATGGCAGTGGTCAGTGGTCAGTGCGGACTCAGCGGGCCGAAGGGCATGTTTACGTGATGTATGAAGAAGGATTTTGGCCCGAAACGTTGCCTATTTCCTTCGCTCCATAGATGCTGCTGCACCCGCTGAGTTTCTCCAGCATTTTCGTCTACCTACAGATACAGGATGAAGGGAATAACATTTAGTGCAAGGTAAAGTCCAGTAAAGTCCAATTAAGGGTAGTCCGAGCATCTCCAATGAGGTAGACGGGAGGTCAGGACCGCTCTCTAGTTAGTTGGTGGTAGGATGGTTCAGTTGCCTGATAACAGCTGGGAAGAAACTGTCCCTGAATCTGGAGGTGTGCGTTTTCACACTTCTGTACCTCTTGCCCGATGGGAGAGGGGAGAAGAGGGAGTGGCCGGGGGGAAAAGGGAATAAAGTATTGTACAAGGCAGTGTTCAGTGATGGGAATGTGGAAAGAGCTACCAGAGGAAGATATTAGGATTCAGATTCAGATCAGATTCAATTTAATTGTCATTGTCAGTGTACAGTACAGAGACAACGAAATGCATTTAGCATCTCCCTGGAAGAGCGACATAGCATAAGGCAGGAACTATAACAATATTTTACACTTTAGAGATACAGAGGTTCTTCGGCCCATCGAGTCCGCGCTGACCAGCGGTCACCTGGTACACTTGACCCACCCTACATGCGAGGGACAGCCTGCAATTTTATTTTACCAAAGTCAATTAACCTACAAACCTGCACGTCTTTGGAGTGTGGGAGGAAACCAGGGCACCCGGAGAAAACCCACGCGGTCTCAGGGAGAGCGTACAAACTCAGTACAGACAGCACCCGTGGTCAGGACGGAACCCGGCTGCGCGAGGCGCCACTGTGCCGCCCTTACTATTTTTAGTAAATTTAAAAGACATTTGAACAGGTTCAAGGATAGGAAAGGATGAGAGAGATGTGGGTCAAACGTGGCAAATTGGGGCTAGGTCAGGTGGGCAAGTTGGGCCGAAGGGCCTGTTTATGTGCCAGATGACTCTACGAAAGTGTATATGATGAAGAATTGTTTCTGTGCTCTGAGAAAATTAACGTATTCCTTCCTCCAACGCTGCTATTGATTTTTGTTGTTCTGGCCTCATCGATTAGATCAAATATCACACATTAAGCTGAGGTCGCAGAATGAGATGGGGGGGGGGGGGGGGGGGGGGGGGGGGTAACACTCATTGTGTGTCAGTTTTTCACAAGTTCGACTGGTCTTGTGAAAGCCAATGTGTGCTGTAATGGTTACGGCGAGCTTGCCCACAATCCAATGATCGCACTGTCCACGATTTATTGAGTGAAGCTGCCAGTGTCTCTTCCTGATATTAATTGACCAGGAAGCAGATCGCAGAGAGTGGACATTAATTTGTACCGTTCTATCTGGACATTGCTTGTTATTGGCAAATAGATTAATTTCTCCCCTTGATTGCAGGCTAATTCATTAGGTGCTTTGTGTTTCTAACTCTTAATCCATTTCTTCATGCATTTGCGACCTATTTCACAATGTTATTCAAAAAAGTCTGGTAGGGACATAACCCCCTCTCTCCAAAACTTGTAGGGTCACAGAGTCACACAGCATGGGAACGGCCTGCCCACGATGACCAACATGCCCCATCTACACTGGTCCAACATGGCTGCATTTGGCCCATTTCCCCCTGAACCTGCCCTGTCCAAGTACGTCTAAATATCTCATAAATGTTAGACAGGAACTATCTCCTCCAGCAGCTCGTTCCATTCGCCCACCAGCCCTTGTGTAAAAATGTTATCCTTATGGCATAGAGTCATACAGCGTGGGAACAGGCCCAACTTGTCCACGCCAACTAACCTGTCCCATCTACAAGAGGCGTAGCGGTTGAGTTGCTGCCCCGGTTCGATCCTGACTGCGGTGCTGTCTGTGCGGAGTTTGCACGTTCCGCCTGTGACCGCGTGGGTTTTATCCGGGTGCTCCGGTATCCTCCCACCATCCCTAGTGTGTGTAGGATAGTGCTAGCGTACGGGGTGATCGTTGGCCGGTGAACCGAAGGGCCTGTTTCCACGCTGTATCTCTATAGTCTGATGTATTCAAGAGAGAGAGAGATATGGAATTGGCCTCCACTGTCTTCTGAGGCAAAGATGGTAAGTCTGGATTCCTCACACACTTCAAAGTTGTACAGGTTTGTAGGCCAATTGGCTTTGTATAAGTCTGTGACTTCTGCCACAGAGGGCAGTGGAGGCCAGTTCACTGGATGTATTCAACTTAGAGTTAGCTCTTCAGACTAACGGAATCAAGGGATGTGGGGACAAGGCAGGAACGGGGAACTGATTTTAGATGATCAGCCATGATCATATTGAATGGCGGTGCTGGCTTGAAGGGCCGAATGGCCTACTCCTGCACCTATTTTCTATGTTTCTATGTTATAAAGTCTAAAGTCTCAATAGTCAGTCCTAACTTAGGATGAGCATTGAGGCAAAAAGCTGTTGATATTAATAAAAGGTGCATTATTTTACACATTTACCCAGATGAATATTAAAACTAGTAAACCGGTGAGGAAACATTAAATTTATCACGAGACGAAATCTTAAATGTAAATAAAATAATTTCCGCAGGTAATACAGATGGCTATCGCGACTGTGTAAATCACTCAGGAAGTGGAGGCTTGAGATGAATAACAAAAAAATATCCCCATGACAGCGTGTAAATCTTGTCTGATAGTCATCAGCTGCCACTCACTATGGGAGTTACTCAGTTAGTGCAGTAGTGTTATAAATCACAGTCTTGGCGTTTGGGTTCCTGGCAAGATTGGACAGCTGATGGCGAGCGTTATTTGAAAGTTCTCTTCAGGTGAATGCAGACTAATGTCCATTTTATTGCTGTACCATTTTGCTTGCTGTAGCAGCATGAAGGTTTGCTCACAAGGCTACACCGCACCTTGGGTACTCATCTGGTGCATCCAAGACCCCAACCACCCCAGCAACGGACTGCTCTAGCCAGTGGTGGACTGGCCAGGGTGTCAGCTTGCCCGATGGCAAGTGGGCCCCTGATGAAGTGGGCCCCCTTTGTCTCCTGGCAACCAATATTTTTAAACCCAGTCCGCCACTGGTTCCAGCTGCTGCGGTCAGGCAAACGCCACGCTCCGAAAACAGAGAGAATGAGACGGAGTCTCTTCCCACCGGCCATTAGGACAGTAAACTCAAATCTCACCAGGGACTCATTTACTGGTGTGTTGTGTTTTGTTTTTTTTAATTTTTCCTAAAATGTAAAGACTGGTTCTATTCTATTCTGTTCTATTCTGTTCTGTAGTTTTTGCACAATCTGCAGGCATTGCCACTTTCATTTCACTGCACATCTTGTATGTGTATGTGACAAGTAAAGTTGACTTTGACTATGCATTTACTTAATTTACTCCCCTCATCATTGTTTCCACCTCTATAAGATCAACCCTCCCTCCCATCCTCCTGCACTCCATGGAATAAAGTCCTAGCCTGCCCCTCGAGTCCTGCTCTTCATTTGATGTATTCAAGAGAGAGTTAGAGTTAGCTCTTGGGGCTAACGGAATCAAGGGATATGGGGAGAAAGCAGGAACGGGGTACTGATTCAGGCTGATCAGCCATGATCATATTGAATGGTGGTGCTGGCTCGAAGGGATGAATGGCCTACCTCAGCTCCTATTTTCTATGTTTCCATGTCTCTAGATAGGCAGAATGGTGGCGCAGCGGTAGAGTTGCTGCCTCACAGCGCCATGGACCTGGGGTCGATCCTGACCACAAATGCTGTCTGTACGGAGTTTGCACGTTCTCCCCGTGACCTGCGTGGGTTTTCTCCGAGATCTTCGGTTTCCTCCCGCACTCCAAAGACGTGCAGGTTTGTAGGTTGATAAAAGTGCTGGAGAAACTCAGCGGGTAAGGCACCTATTCCGTTGCTCCACAGATGCTGCCTCACCCGCTGAGTTTCTCCAGCACTTTTGTCTACCTTCGATTTTTCCAGCATCTGCAGTTCGTTCTCAAACAGGTTTGTAGGTTAATTGGCTGGTATCAACTTAAAAAATTGTCCCTAGTGTGTGTCAGAGTGCGGGCATCGTTGGTGGGCATGGATTCGATGGGCCGAAGGACCTGTTTCCGTGCTGTATCTCTAAACTAAACATGATATGTCTAGCACACTGTTTCTACGATCGCACAAACCACTTCATGTTCACACTTGATTTGAGCCTGATCTTGGCATGCTGGGCAAGGCTTCAAGAGTCTTGAACATATGTCAGCTGACATCCAAAGTTGAAAGTTTGACAAAAAAAAAGCCAAAAATAGTGTTTGATCCCTCTGGGATGTTTATCTCCGAGGAGATCTTGAATCTTAGAGGAGATCAAATGAAGGGAGGATTTAATTGAACGGAGCAAAATCCCAACACTTTAAGGGTGCGGAGAAGATTTACGATGATCTTGCCCGGACTAAAAGGTCTGAGCTATAGGGAGAGGCTGAGTAGGCTGGGTCTCTATTCCCTGGTATGCAGGAGGATGAGGGGGTGACCTCATAGATGTTTATAACATCATGGGAAGAATAGATCGGATAGACGCACAGAGTCTCTTGCCCAGAGTAGGGGAATCGAGACCAGAGGGCATAGGTTTAAGGTGAGGGGGGGGGAAGCAAGAGCCGAACTCACTATCAAAACATGGACGGGGGGCACAATTTTTTGGTGGCCACGCGCGCATGCGCACACTCACACACACACACCCGCGCGCGAGGCTTCGGAGGCTCAATCCAGCGCTAAATGCAGCTCAACTCTGCCTGTCTCACCGGGTTAACCTACAACCCTGTCTGGACTGACGGGACACCAGCCCTGCTACTCCGCGCTGGCCATATTTCCCGCAAGCCCGGGAAGGGTTGTAGGCTCACCTGGCGGGACAGGCAGAGTTAGCTGGGTTTAGCGCTGCTTCTCTGCGCTGGCTGTGGGCCTGGGGGCACCGCGCCCGACTCCCGACCAAAGATCCTATAGCGGAGGATCTTTGCTGCCGACCTCTCTCGCCATCCGTGGGGGGGGTGATGTCCCCCACCTCTCAAAACATGGGGGGGGGACGTGTCCCCTCTGGCCCCCCTGGGTTTTCCGCCCCTGGGGAGAAGATTTAATAGGTACCTGAGTGGATAACGTTTTGTCTGGATCGAGGTGCCGTTGGATGTAGTTGAGGCAGGGACTATCCAAATGTTTAAGAAACAGACAGGTACATGGATAGGACAGGTTTGGAGTGATATGGGCCAAACACAGACAGGTGGGACTAGTGTAGCTGGGACATGTTGGCCGGCGTGGGCAAGTTGGGCCGAAGGGCCTGTTTCCTCGCTGTATCACTCTGTGACTTAAAGGAAAAATCTGATTCTACTTTCGAACTGTGGTAATGTGAAGGGTGCAAGCTCTCTTTAGGTTTCGGTGTTTTAATGTCACGTGTACCGAGGTACAGTGAAAAGCTTTGTTTTGCACGCTATCCAAACAGATCAGATAGTACTACACATCTATACAAGTACCAGCAGGTCTACCTCCAGTACAATGGGTAGAGCAGAGGGGAAGAAACAGAGTGCAGAATAAATGTTCAAGAAGGAACTCCAGATGCTGGAAAATCGAAGGTAGACAAAAGTGGTGGGGAAACTCAGCGGGTGCAGCAGCATCTATGGAGCGAAGGAAATAGGCAACGTTTCGGGTTGAAACCTTTCTTCAGACTGATGGGGGGGGGCGGGAAGAAGAAAGGAAGAGGAGGAACCAGTGGGCTGAGGGAGAGCTGAGAAGGGGAGGAGACAACAAGAGCTACCGGAAATTGGAGAAGTCAATGTTTATGCCGCTGGGGTGCAGACTGCCCAAGCAGGAATATGAGATGCTGCTCCTCCAATTTCCGCTGGGACTCACTCTGGCCATGGAGGAGGCTCAGGACAGAGAGGTCGGATTCGGAATGGGAGGGGGAGTTGAAGTGCTGAGCCACAGGGAGATCAGGTTGGTTAATGCGGACCGAGCGGAGGTGTTGGGCGAAACGATCGCCGAGCCTGCACTTGGTCTCACCGATGTAAATGAGCTGACATCTACAAGATACAAGATACAAGATACATTTAATTGTCATTTGGACCCCTTGAGGTCCAAACGAAATGCCGTTTCTGCAGCCATACATTACAAACACATAGACCCAAGACACAACATAATTTACATAAACATCCATCACATCGCTGTAGACTCATCTAGAGCAGCGGATGCAATAGATGAGGTTGGAGGAGATGCAGGTGAACCTCTGTCGCACCTGGAATGACTGCTTGGGTCCTTGAATGGAGTCGAGGGGGGAGGTAAAGCGACAAGTATAGCAAAGAGATGCAGAATATAGTTCTCAGCATTGTAACGCACCAGTTCCAGACACAAAGTCCAATGTCCGCAATGGGGTCGAGGTGAATCGGACAGTACCCTAGCTTATGGAAGGACCGTTCAGAAGCCTGATAACCGAGGGGAAGAAGCTGTTCCTGGGTCTGGTGGTGCACGCTTTCAAGCTCCTGTACCTTCTATTTTGTGCAGTTTTGGTTTGTGCATTTGAGGAAGGACATTCTTGCTATTGAGGGAGTGCAGCGTAGGTTTACAAGGTTAATTCCCGGGATGGCGGGACTGTCATATGCTGAGAGAATGGAGCAGCTGGGCTTGTACACTCTGGAGTTTAGAAGGATGAGTGGGAATCTCATTGAGACATATAAGATTGTTAAGGGTTTGGACACGCTAGAGGCAGGAAACATGTTCCCGATGTTGGGGGAGACCAGAACCAGGGGCCACAGATTAAGAATAAGGGTCGGCCATTTAGAACGGAGACGAGGAAACACTTTTTCACACAGAGAGTGGTGAGTCTGTGGAATTCTCTGCCTCAGGGGGTGGTGGAGGCCGGTTCTCTGGATACGTTCAAGAGAGAGCTAGATAGGGCTCTTAAAGATAGCGGAGTCAGGGGATGTGGGGAGAAGGCAGGAACGGGGTACTGATTGGGGATGGTCAGCCATGATCACATTGAATGGTGATGTTGGCTCGAAGGGCCGAATGGCCTACTCCTGCTCCTATTGTCTATTGTCTATTATCTTCTGCCAGGCAGGAGCGGGGAACAGGAATATAGAACCAACAAACTACAGCTGCAGGTTTAAACCAAAGGCACGGTGGCACAGCGGTATACTTGCTGCCTTACAGCGCTTACAGCATCCTCACTATGGCTGCTGTCCGTACGGAGGTTGTACGTTCACCCCGTGACGTAGAAGGTCTGAAGAAGGGTCTCGACCCGAAACGTCACCCGTTCCTTCTCTCCAGAGATGCTGCTGCCTGTCCCGCTGAGTTACTCCAGCTATTTGTGTCTATCTTCGCATGTTACGTTTGGTTTAGTTTAGAGATACAACGCGGAAACAAGCCCTTCGGCCCACCGGGTCCGCGCCGACCAGCGATCCCCGCACACTAACACTATCTTACACACACGAGGGGCAATTTCACATTCATACCAAGACAATTAACCAACAAACCCGCACGTCTTTGGAGGGTGAGAGGAAACGGAAGATTTTGTACGTTCACGGGGAGAACGTTCAAACTCCGTACAGACAGCACCCGTAGTCGGGATTGAACCCGGGTCTCTGGCGCTGCAAGCACTGTAAGGCAGCAACTCTACCGCTGCGCCACCGTGCCGCACAATTCTCTTTGAAGATAGTGTTAGGATATTGCTCCAGCAATTATTTACACAATGTCACCTCCCTCTGGGTTAAAGCATGTCTTGTCACATCCCCTTTAATTCCAGTAATGATCCCAGAAGCAAGTCTCCTCGTTGTAAACACACGCCCAGATCCATTTCCCCTTGACAAGAGCGAGCAATGTAGCTAGAATGTAAAAGCCAAAAGCCTCCAATGTTTTAATTCACTGTGAATTATGAAAGCAATTCAAATTTGGCTTTTGTTATCCAACACTCATTGTTACAGAGGCGCAGCGGTAGAGTTGCTGCCTCACAGCGCCAGAGAACCAGGTTTGATCCTGACTGCGGGTGCTGTCTATACGGAGTTTGCATGTTCACCCCGTGACCTGCGTGAGTTTTCTCCAGGTGCTCCGGTTTCCTCCCACACTCCAATGTCGTGCATGTTTGTAGATTAATTGGCTTCTGTAAAAATGTCCCTAGTGTGTGTAGGATAGGACTTGTTTTTGGAGGTTGATAGATTGGCGCGGAGTCTATTGGCCAACTTGGGGTTCGACTTGGGTGGGGGAGGGATGGAGGCAGAGGGAATGCCGGGGCTACCTGAAGTTAGTGAAATCAATGTTCATACCACTGGGGTGTAAGCTGCCCAGGCGAAATATGAGATGCTGTTCCTCCAATATGCGTTTAGCCTCACTCTGACAGTGGACGAGACCGAGGACAGAGGGGTCAGTGTGGGAACGGGAAGGAGAATTAAAGTGTTTAGCAACCGGGAGATCAGGTTGGTTCAGGAGGGCTGAGCGTAGGTGTCCAGCGGAAACGATCGCCCAGTCTCGCCGATGTACAATAGTCCACATCTTATAGAAACATAGAAACATAGACATTAGGTGCAGGAGTAGGCCATTCGGCCCTTCGAGCCTGCACCGCCATTCAATATGATCATGGCTGATCATCCAACTCAGTATCCCATACCTGCCTTCTCTCCATACCCTCTGATCCCCTTAGCCACAAGGGCCACATCTAACTCCCTCTTAAATATAGCCAATGAACTGGCCTCGCCTACCCTCTGTGGCAGAGAGTTCCAGAGATTCACCACTCTCTGTGTGAAAAAGTTCTTCTCATTTCGGTTTTAAAGGATTTCCCCCTTATCCTCAAGCTGTGACCCCTTGTCCTGGACTTCCCCAACATCGGGAGCAATCTTCCTGCATCTAGCCTGTCCAACCCCTTAAGAATTTTGTAAGTTTCTATAAGATCCCCTCTCAATCTCCTAAATTCTAGAGAGTATAAACCAAGTCTATCCAGTCTTTCTTCATAAGACAGTCCTGACATCAGTCCGGAATCAGTCTGAACAAAGGATACAGCAGATGAGGTTGGAGGAGGTGCAAGTGAACCTCTGCCTAACCTGAAAGGACTGTCGGGGTCCCTGGACAGTCGAGGGAGGAGGTGTAAGAACAGGTGTTGACAACTATATTCTATACTCTTTCCCTTTGCTGTAAGTGGTGTATCGCCCCTTTACCCAGTCTATCACGTGCAGTGACTCCATCTGCACTTCACGCTGCCTCGGGAAAAGAGCCATCATAATCATGCACCTTTCACACACCGCACATCCCTTCTCCCCGCTCCCATCCAGCAGAAGGTGCAGAAGCTTGAAATCGTGCACCACCAGACTCAGGAACAGCTTCTTCCCCTCTGTTAACAGGCTCCTGAACGGTCCTTCCATAAGCTAGGGTACTGTCCGATTCACCTCTACCCCATTGCGGACATTGGACTTGGTCTCTGGAGCTGATGCTCTACAATGCTGAGATTCTGCACCCTGTATCTTCCCCTTTGCCTTCCACCACAGTGAGGAGGTGCCTGGTCAACTCACTGTGGTGGATGTTAAATTTGTGTCGAGTGTGTGTTTTTGTCATTTTTTATTATATGTATAATAACAATATCTTTTTTTGTTTTTCTGCAGAGAAACGAAATTTTGTTCAGACAATAAAGGAATCTAATCTAATCTAATCTTGAGTTTGACTTGATTGTATTTATGCAGAGTAAAGTGCTTTGGATAGCATGCAAAACCAAAGCCCGTAATACCATAAGGTGTAAGAACAGAATTAGGCCATTCGGCCCATTGAGTCAGCTCCTCTACTGGATCTAAGCTTTTTACTGTACCTCGGTGACAATACATTTGTAGGTTAATTGGCTTCGGTAAAGGCTGTAAATTGCCTCTAGCGAGTGCAGGATAGTGCTGTTATACAGGGCGATCGCTGGTCGGCCTGGCCCCGCTGAGTTTAACTCCAGCGTTTTGTGTCTACCTGCGATGGGATCAATTGGCTAACGAGCGTCGATGATATTTGATAGACCGTTTAAACGGACACGTGATATGAGAGATTAGTTACATTTCGCTCACCTTCTCAAGCCTTTCCTTTGAAATTTATGAAGACATGTTAGCTTCCCCTCTGGGGCACGGACTTGCAAAGATGACCCCTGCTACTTGTCAGAAGTTAGTGTTCTGGCTTGTGTCACTAATTACTACACAACCACCCCTGGGGCTCCTTTTGGCTTCAATGCCTTCACCGTCTCTCTCTCTCTCTCTCTCTGTGTCTCAATTTTGCCACGCATCTGAGAATTGAAAGATTAAGGCCTCATTATCACGGTTCATGTTCAAGTCCCCCTGCATGCACAGCGTAGCATTTGACTTCTTAACACCATGCTAATGCTGTAGTTACTACATCATTTTAGCCAGAGGAATCTTAAGCCAGCATCCGCTAAGGTTGCTTCCTGGGGGGAATAGACAATAGACAATAGGTGCAGGAGTAGGCCATTCCGCCCTTTGAGCCAGCACGGCCATTCAATGTGATCATGGCTGATCATCCACAATCAGTACCCCGTTCCTGCCTTCTCCCCCATATCCGCTGACTCCACTATCTATAAGAGCCCTATCTAGCTCTCTCTTGAAAGTATCCAGAGAGCCGGCCTCCACCGCCCTCTGAGGCAGAGAATTCCACAGACACACAACTCTCTGTGTGAAAACAAAAATCTCTCCGTTTGTAGAGGTGTCCGTCAGCTTTGCGTCGACACTCCGTTTATTTCCGTCTTCAAGAAAATACTCTACAGTTAATATTCAATTGAAAATTCAAATAGAAGAATCTTACAGCATGGAAACAGGCCCTTCGGCCCAACTTGCCGTCACCAGCCAACATGTCCCATCTACTCTAGCCTGCGTTTGGTCCATATCCCTCTAAACCTGTCCTATCCATGTACCTGTCTAAATGTTGCTTAAATGTTGGGACTGTCCCTGCCTCAACCACCTCCTTCGTCAGTTCGTTCCATGCACCCACCACTGCGATGGGATTTGAACCCATGCTTCAGGATATTTAGACCTGCTCGTCCCAGGAGTGGGCTGGATGGTGGCGCAGCGGGTAGAGTTGCCGCCTCACGGCGCCAGAGACCCGGGTTCGATCCCGTGCGTGACCCGCGTGAGTTTCCTCTGCTTCTTTCCCACACTCCAAAGAGTGCGCAGTGCTCAAGATACTGATGTGTTGTTGGGAAGAACCTGGAGTCCGTGGTTTTCCGGGCTCCAGTATCTTCTTCCCGATGGAGATGAGAGCGTGGCCAGGGTGGTGTGGGTCCCTGGTGATGCTGGCTGCATGTTTGAGACAGCGACTCCCTTTGATAGTGGGGAGGTTTAAAAAGTAAGCACAAAATCAGGACCTTTAACCCATCATGTGTATGCTGACATTCAAGTAGCTATCTATACTAATTAAATACACCAGCATTTGGTTCATAGCTTACAATGCCTTAGATATAAAGCACTGGTCAGGCCACGTTTGGAATATTGTGAGCAATTCTGGGCCCTATATCTGAGGAAGCATGTGCTGGCCCTGGAGAGAGACCAGAGGAGGTTTACAAGAATGATCCCAGGAATTAGTGGGTTAACATATGACGAGCGTTTGAGGGCACTGGGCCTGTACTCGCTGAAGTTTACAAGGATGAGGGGGGGGACCTCATTGAAATGCACAGAATAGTGAAGGGCCTGGATAGAGTGGATGTGGAGAGGGATGCTTCCCCTAGTGGGAGAGTCTAGGACTAGAGATCATATCCTCAGAATTAAAGGACATTCTGTTAGGAAGGAGATGAGGAGGAAATTCTTGGTGGTGAATCTGTGGAATTCTTTGCCACAGACGGCTGTGGAGGCCAATTCAGTGGATATATTTAAGGCAGAGATAGATAGATTCTTGATTAGTGCGGGTGTCAGAAGTTATGGGGAGAAGGCAGGAGAATGGGGTTGGGAGGGAGAGATAGATCAGCCATGATTGAATGGCGGAGTAGACTTGATGGGCCGAATGGCCTAATTCTGCTATCACGTATGAACGTGATTTTATATGTTCTCATCACATGCACGTTATGGAGCTGCTAATTTGGGACAAAATTGATAGTTTTCTTGTAAAATAAATGCATACCTTGGCTGACAAGAGGTTAATGATTATATTAATAATTTAATGAAACAATGTCTAGTCATCGAATACTTCTAGTCTTTAACCAGCCTCTCCTCAACCAAGCTGAGGGCAAGACTGCAGCATCCATTTTACACCAGAACAAAACAACAGGGGCACAGTGGCACAGCAGGTAGAGCAACTGCCTCACAGGGCCAGAGATCTGGGTTCAATCCCAGCTTCAGGTGCTGTCTGTGCGGAGTTTGCACGTTCTCCCGCGTGGGTTTTCCCCAGTTTCCTCCCACGTCCCAAAGACATTGCGGGTTTGTAGGTCGATTGGCCCCGTGTGCGTAGGGTGTGGGTGTGTCAGTCGGATAACGTTCAACTAGTGCGAGTGGGCGATCGATGGTCAGCGTGGGCTCTGTATCTATAAATCAAAATAAACTGGGTTGCATCTTCCAGAACTAGGGGTGACAGTTTAAGGATAAGGGGGAAGTCTTTTAGGACCGAGAAGAGAAAACATTTTTTTTTCCCACAGAGAGAGTGGTGAATCTGTGGAATTCTCTGCCACAGAAGGTAGTTGAGGCCACACAGTTCATTGGCTATATTTAAGAGGGAGTTAGATGTGGCCCTTGTGGCTAAAGGGATCAGGGGGTATGGCTGCAACGGACTGTTCCAGCCGCTACGGTCAGGCAAACGCCTCCGTTGCCATGCAGTGAGAACAGAGAGGTTGAGAAGGAGTTTCTTCCCAGAGGCAATTCGGACTGTAAACGCCTTTCTCACCAGGGACTAACTGTACAGAACGTTTTTCCTTCTATTATTTATTATGTAAAATAATATGTGTGTTATGATTGTGTTTATAATTTGTTTGGTTGTTTTGTTGTTCCGCGAGCATTGCCACTTTCATTTCACTGCACATCTCGTATGTGTATGTGACAAATAAACTTGACTTGACTTGAGAGAAGGTAGAGATGGGATACTGAGTTATTACAGACAGCACCCGTAGTTGGGATCGAACCCGGGTCTCTGGCGCTGTGAGGCAGCAACTCTACCGCTGTGCCAACCTGCCACCCTCAGTATCTTGCAACGCCTTCATTTGAAGGTAAAGCATTCAGAACTCAGATGTGAATTTGCTGGTTTGAGATGACGGCTAACATGACAATGGAAATAAGGCCAGTTTTCTACAGCGGTAAATCTACAAGTCAGATCAAGACTGACTGGTAACCCAGCTACTGGTTAGCCGGCATGTATAATAAAAACTAGACTTCAAAAAGGTCAAATACATGTAAATGATTTCTCTGAGCTAATTCCATGGAACAGATATTTGAATAATATCTGTGTTGAACTGAAACAAGGAAGGATTTTCTAAAAATTAATTTAAAGGAACATTTTCTTGTGTTAACCTGCCCACTTCACTTGGAATACCAAACAGCCTTGAAGTTTCACAGTTTGCTGTTCAGCCCAGGCGGTGCGTTACCTTTGAATGAATAAATGAAAAACATAGCAGGGAAGCAGGCCCTTCGGCCCATTGTGTCCATGACATCCATCGATCACCCATTCACACTAAGTGTATGTTATCCTACTTTCTCATCCACTCCATTACGCAATTTACAGAGGAACAGTTAACCTAGAAACCCACATGCCTTCGTTAGTTATTAAGAAGGAACTGCAGATGCTGGAAAATCGAAGGTAGACAAAAGTGCTGGAGAAACTCAGCGGGTGCAGCAGCATCTATGGAGCGAAGGAAATAGGCAACGTTTCGGGACGAAACCCTTCTTCAGGGATTTCGGCCCGGGGACGTTGCCTATTTCCTTGAAGAAGTTTCGGGCCTGTTGCCTATTTCCTTCGCTCCATAGATGCTGCTGCACCCGCTGAGTTTCTCCAGCATTGTTGTCCACAGCTCAGTAGGGCCTAACCCTTCTTCAAAAGTTGAACCTTCTACACTCCCCCCCCCCCCCACGTTTCATCAGTCTGAAAAGGGTTTCGGCCCGAAACGTTGCCTATTTCCTTCGCTCCATAGATGCTGCTGCACCCGCTGAGTTTCTCCAGCACTTTTGTCTACCATCGTATAAATTTAGTTTAGTTTAGTGTAATTTCAAGATGCAGCGTGGAAACAGGCCCTTCGGCCCACCGAGTCCGCGCCGACCAGCGCTCCCCGCACATTAACACTACACACACACTAGGGACAATTGCGCATTTACACCAAGTCAATTAACCTACACACCTGCACGTCTTTGGAGTGTGGGAGGAAACCGAAGATCTTGGAGAAAACCCACGCAGGTCACGGGGAGGACGTGCAAACTCCGTGCAGACAGCGCCCGTAGTGAGGATCGAACCCGGGTATCCGGCGCTGTGGGGCAGCAACCCTACTGCTGCACCACCGTGCCGCCAAAACGTTTTGTTACCTCATTGATCGCAGTGGATGAATTGAATGAATGAATGAATGATGAATGATGAATGATGAATGAATGATGAATGAATGAATGTATGAATGAAAACTTTTATGAATTAATGAAAAATTACATGTGTAACGTGATTAGATGTCAGGTGGTGTCACGATATAACATTAACAGGGAGCGGGGAGGGGTGGGGGAGGGGGGGAGGAGGGCGGTTATTGGGGGGGGGGGGAGGGGAGGGGTGGGCAAGCCAAGACAGTGCTGGGATCAATAAACTAATTTTACGAGTCAGGGTTGGTATGATTCTGGCAACATTATGAAGAATGCACGGGTCGAACACGCCCTCCTAGTGGTTAGCGTAAAAAGATCCATCAGTTTTCCTTCGTCAGGCTGGTTGGCCGCAGCAGGCAGAATCTAAAGGAACTCGCACCCAGATTAATTGCTGTATGCTTGAGCAAATATATGTACATCAGCCTCCAGACTGAGAGGCACCACGAATGTTGTGTACCCTTCACAACATAGAGCGCATGAGATATATGCTTCACCAATAACCTAAACCAGTGGCACAGCGGTAGAGTTGCTGCCTTGCCGGGCTCCATCCTGCTGCCTGAACGGAGTTTGCACGTTCACCCCGTGACCCGCTTGGGTTTTCTCCAGGATCCCCGGTTTCCCCACCCCCTGCACTCCTAAGACGTGCGGGTTTTTGTCGGTTTATTGGCGTTGGTACAATTGTAAATTGTCCCCAGTGTGTGTGTGTGTGTGTGTGTGTGTGTAGGATAGTGTTAGCAAAGATCATATAGCAGAGCAAGATAGACCACTCCTGCTAAATGCAATGGGCTGACGTGTAGCACGCAACGGAGTGGAACGTGGGCCTTTTTTTCATCCATTTCCGTAACCGGACCCAACCCGACACGACCCAACCAGCAGTGTAATCAACGTTGCGGGGGAACAGTTTGTGTTAATAAATTAAAGTTCTGAAAATGAGGAGAAGATTTTTCCCAAATAACTTTTGTTTTACGGGGAAGTTTCCGTAACCGGATTCCGTCTCCGCACTAGTATCCTACGGGATCTTTGGTGCGGAGACGGAAGCCGGTTATGGAAATGGCGCCGTAAATTATCCATGAATCTGCCCATGGCCGTACTACGATTTTTTCGTCGAGTGATCTATCGTGCTCGCTGTAGGGTCATTGGTGTTAGTGAGCGGGGATCGCCGGTCGCAGGCTGACGGGCCTGTTTCCGCGCTGTTTCTCCAAACTAAACTAGACTGAACACAAAGGAGTCGGGAAAGATCAAAAAGTTCTTCCCCCAAGCCGATACAATCGTTATTGACAGTAATTTTTTTTACAGCATGCCGGCATCTTAGAAAAGACGATAACTAGGTTTTCAATGATTTAGAATGTCATTCTATTTAGACACAATGCTGGAGTAGCTCATCGGGTAAGGCAGCATCGCTGTATTAACGAAACTGATCGCCCGGTGGCTCAGCACTTCAACTCCACCTCCCATTCCCAATCTGACCTCTCTGTCCTGGGCCTCCTCCATGGCCTCCAGAGTGAGGCCCAGTGCAAATTGGAGGAGCAGCACCTCATATTTCACTTGGGTAGTTTGCACCCCAGCGGTATCTACATTGACTTCTCTAATTTTAGATAGCCCTTGCTTTTTCCCTCCTTCCCCTCCCCCTTCCCAGTTCTCCCACTAGTCCTACTGTCTCCGCCTCTTCCTTTATATTTCCCGCTTCCCCCCCCCCCCCCCCCAACGACATCAGTCTGAAGAAGGGTCTCGACCCGAAACGTCGCCTATTTCCTTCGCTCCATAGATGCTGCTGCACCCGTTGTGTGTCTCCAGCATTTTTTGTCTACCTAGTATCACTGGAGTGCATGGATAGATGATGTGTGGGAAGGAACTGCAGATGCTGGTTTACACCGAAGAAAGACACAAAATGCTGGAGTAACTCAGCGGGACAGGCAGCATCTCTAGAGACCATGGACAGCAGATGTTTCCGGTTGGCATGTGAAAAGACTAAAGAAGAGTCTCGACTTGAAACAAAGCCCAAAGTCCCAAGTGCAACTCAGGAGTTTAGTTGGAGTTCGCAGCTTGGTTTGGTTTGGTTTAATATTGTCCAGAGTAGGAGACACGAGAACCAGAGGCCATGGGTTTCACGTCCCAACCTGAAGCGCCACCTATCCATGTTCCCCAGAGATGCTGCCTGACCCGCTGAGTTACTCCAGCACTCTGTGTCTATCTTGTCACGTGTACCGAGGTACAGTGAAAAGCTTTTGTTTGTCAGCGCTTTTCTGCGACCCAGTCAGAGAAATGTCTATACGTAAATACAATGACGCCGTCCACAATGCACAGATGAAGTATTAAAGGGGAACAACATTCAGCACAAGATATAACATTGAAGTCCGATAAAGTCAAGACTGAAGATGGATCAAACTTCCTGGTCAGGCCGCATTTGGAATATTGTGAGCAATCTTGGGCACCGTATCTGAGGAAGGATGTGCTGGCTCTGGAGAGGGTCCAGAGGAGGTTGACAAGAAGGATCCCAGGAATGAGTGGATTAACATATGATGAGCATTTGACGACACTGAGCCCGTACCTGCTGGAGTTTAGAAGAATAAGGATAAGCCGTTTAGAACGGAGACGAGGGAACACTTTTTCACACAGAGAGTTGTGAGTGTGGAATTCTCTGCCTCAGAGGGCGGTGGAGGCCGGTTCTCTGGATACTTTCAAGAGAAAGCTAGATAGGGCTCTTGAAGGTAGCGGAGTCAGGGAATATGGGGAGAAGGCAGGAATGAGGTACTAATTTTGGAGGATCAGCCATGATCATGTTGAATGGCGGTGCTGGCTCGAAGGGCCGAATGGCCTACTCCTGCACCTATTGTCTATTGAAGCTACTAACCAGAAGGATCCACTAATAAACTTAGTGGAAGCAAATTGGCTCGAGTCTCACTGAGAAACGTGGCAAGGTTTGTTGTACACGCATGTTAAGAGAGATGCAAAAAAAAAAAATAATGATAAAATTGCTAAATTAAATCTACTGTGCTTATATAAATCAAATTAATCTCCCTTATAATTGAACCTGAAGCCACCTGCTTTATTGACTGGGCTACTGTGCATCCATTCTGATTTGGTCATTACAATACAGCAGATCTTTACACTAAATCTCACCCCTCTTCCTTCACCAATTATCAAGATGTAGCAGATTTAAATTAAACTTGAGATTCATTCTGCTAATAAAATGGAAAAACAGCAGGGATAAATGCCAATGGACAGCGCTCTGCGTGTAAATGTAGCGGTCCACAAAATGACACAGTCATCTGGTCAGTGAGAACGTCAAGGTCAGAGAGAGGTTGCAAGCGGGACAATTGAGATCGATCTGGACCGCGATTGCGTGCGTTTGGCGCGACCAACCGGAAGCGTAGGTCGCGCGAAGTGTGAGCGAAGTTCACGCTAAAGTCGCACGTGACATCACGCTTACAAATCAGCTGGGCAGGAGGCGGGCCGACTGAATTTGGGCATCGCACGGCGTCGGGCGGTGACGACATCACGCAACGCCACGCACTAGGCGTACGACGTCAAGACGCTGCGTACGATCGCAATGCGCCTGCGTACGTACGCGGGCCGACAGGCCGTTGGCGCGCGAAGATTTCGGTCACTGCAAGAATTTCTGAGCCCCACGCGATGTTGGGATCAGCCCCGCACAACTCCATACCCCTCCGCGCTTCTAAGTGGGACCGGCCCCGCGCGGCCTTACGGTGCCCGTACGACTCAAGCGACCACGAGGTCGCGTAATTTGCGAGCCAAGGTCGCGTATGTGGGACAAGCCCTTTAGACTTTACTTTGGACTTTAGAGATACAGCACGGAAACAGGCCCTTCGGCCCACCGAGTCATCGCCGACCAGCGATCCCCGTACTGTCCGACACACACATTAGTGACAATTTACAATTTTACCAAAGCCGATTAACCTGCAAACCTGTAGGTCTTTGGAGTGTGGGAGGAAACCGGAGCGCCCGGAGAAAACCCACGCAGGTCACGGGGAGAACGTGCAGATAGCAGCCCTCGCCAGGATGGAACCCGAGTCTCTGGCGCTGTGAGGCAGCAACTCTACCGCTGCGCCACCGTGCCTCCCCAGGCCTGAAGTATATCAAATGAAAAGAGACAGGGTAGACACTCAGAACCTTTTACCCTCGATGGAAACACCAAAGACTAGAGGGCATAGGACAAGTGTACGGGGATCGATGGTCGGCAGGGCATCAGTGAGTCGAAGGGTCTGTTTCCATGCTGTATCTCTAAAGTCTAAAATAAACAAGGAAATAACAAGGCATGTACTTTGCAGTTATTATGTCTTTGAATCAGAACATAGAACATAGAACAGTACATGATAGGAACAGGCCCATCGGCCCACAATGCCAGTACCAAATATAACACGAAGACCAACTGTAAATGATAAAAAAAATCCCCACACATGCAACTCCTATCCAAGAGTCTCTTAAATGCCACTATCCTATCCTGCATGAAATGCACTTAGGAGGATGAGGGCGATCTTATCGAGGTGTATAGGATCATGAGAAGAATAGATCGAGTTAATGCAGTCTTTAACCCCAGTTAGAGGAATCGAGAATCAGAGGACACAGGTTCAAGGTGAAGAGACAAATATACTTATCCTAATAAAAGCAGCCTCTTAAATCTGTCCCCCCTCGTGTTAAACCTATGACTCTTATAAATAAAGGACTCTTGACTTTGAACCTACGATAAAAGGAACTTATAAAATATTATTGAAGAAGGGTAGTGTTAATGTGCGGGGGTCGCTGGTCAGCATGGACCCGGTGGGCTGAAGGGCCTGTTTCTGCCCTGAATCTCTAAATTTCCTAAAAAGGAACTGCAGATGCTAGCTTACACACTTAACAGATCAGGCAGCATTTCTGGAGATAGGGACCTCGTACACTTGTTCACCTCCAGTTTAAATTCCATTTGGAATATTTTGCAGGACCAAGAAACCAAGAACCAAGACCAGGCGACGTTTCGAGTCGGAACCCATCTTCAGGGTTTATTTTTTGTAAATGCCAGGCGGGGCAGTGTTAGCAGAGGCAAATTAGTTGGGTCTGAGGTCAAGGAAGAACTGTCACTGCATGTCACATTGTCACTTCCGGGCAGAGCACCAAGGCAAATTCCTTGTATGTGAATGTACTTGGCCAATAGACTTATTCATTCATTCATCCAAACAGAGGGCCTTAAGGCCATCATGGCTGGGGCTGGAGACGTGGAGGATTGGATCATCCATAGTGAAGATGAGGGAACGGGGGCCTGGAGTCTAGACATCAGTAGAGAGATGATATCGGAGGGAAAATTCAGATAGAAAGTTTGTCTATTGGGGCAAGTCATAGAGTCATAGTGTCTAACGTGGAAACAAGCCCTTCGACCCAACTTGCCCGTGCCAACCAACATGTCCCATCTACACTGGCTCAGTTCAGTTCATTTTATTGTCACGTGTATCGAGGTCAGTGAAAAGCTTTTGTTGCGTGCTAACCCGTCAGCAGAAAGACATGATTCCAATCGAGAAATTTACAGTATATATCGATACATGATGAGGGAATAAAGTTTAGTTGCAAGGTAAAGCCAGCAAAGTCTGATCAAGGATAGTCCAAGGGTCACCAATGAGGTCGATCATAGTTCAGGACTGCTCTCTGGTTGTGGTAGTCTCACCTGCCTGCGTTTGGCCCATATCCCACTAAACCTATCCTATCCATGTACCTGTCTAAATGTTTCTTAAACATTGTAGTAGTCCCCGCAACTTGCCGGCACCCGTCATAGGTCATTGCAGGTGGCTGAAAATATTAATATATTGAAAAAATCCAGCGACGGCCAGAACAAGGTCCGACTCTTTGGGCGACTACTCACGACCATGCAGGCTTCACCCCGCGGCATGTCGCCTGTACGGGCGTGCGTCGTCTCCTCGGTCGCCCAAAGAGTCGTAGCGTTTTTCTGGTCGCCGCTGGATTTTCAACACGGTGAACATTTTCGGCGACCTGCAACGACCTGTGACGAGTGCCGGCAGTCGCCGAAAAAGTCGCGTAAGTGGGACAGGCCCATTAGCGGACGTTGATCTTGCGAAAGATTCAAAGGTATTTACTGAGGCTCTCGTTACATAACCTTGTGGAGAGCAGCAGGGGGTTTTGATGAGGCATTGTAACAAGAGGATTTTTTTTATAAGGATCAGTAAAGAGGTGGGGGGGGGGGGGGGGGGGGGGGGGGGGGGGGGGGGTTTGAGCCTGGGCCCCGTTCCCATCCATCTTGTGAGTGGAGACACATACTTGGCCACCCACTCCCCTCCAAAAGCCACTGCCTTCAGTACAAATCAGCTCATTTTATTAATTACCCCAAGGCAATTGCACTGTTATCCTTATTTTGGAAATGATTAATGTAGAAAGTGTCAGGTTGTTAGGAAAAGATGAATGAAAACAAATGAACATCACGTTATCGGTTTTATTGGACAAAGCAGGAGGGGGGATGGAGTTACTTAAGGTGCAATATTTTAGCGTCCACACTCATAATAACTTGAGCAGAACCAATGGTGCAAATGCAGTGAAATGGAGTTATCGAGTCATAAAGCAGGAAACGGGCCATTCGGCCCAGTTTACCCATGCTGACCAAGATATCCCATCTGTGTAACATTGGGCAACTGTGTAGCATAATGCCAACACCTCATCGTGAAACACTTTAGACTTCAGAGATGCAATGGGGTGGCGCAGCGGTAGAGTTGCTGCCTCACGGAGCCACAGACCCAGGTTCAATCCCGACCGACCACGGGTGCTGTCTTTACGGAGTTTGCATGTTCTCTGTGTGACCTGCGTGGGTTTTCTTCAGGTGCTCCGGTTTCCTCCCACACAACAAAGACGTATGGGTTTGTAGGTTAATTGGCTTCTGTAAAATTGTAAATTATCCCTTGTGTGTGTAGGATAGTACTGGTGTGCAGGGTTCCTTGGGCCAAAGGGCCTGTTTCCGCACTGTATTCTAAACTAAAAAGCTACAGCTATGGAAACAGGCCCTTTGGTCCACAGAGTCCCACCTACGATCACTCCACTCACTACCACTCTCCAAGAAACATAGAAACATAGAAAATAGGTGCAGGAGGAGGCCATTCGGCCCCTCGAGCCAGCACCGTCATTCATTGCGATCATGGCTGATCGTCCCCAATCAATAACCCGTGCCTGCCTTCCCCCCATATCCCTTGACTCCACTAGCCCCTAGAGCTCTATCTAACTCTCTCTTAAATCCATCCAGTGATTTGGCCTCCACTGCTCTCTGTGGCAGGGAATTCCACAAATTCACAACTATCTGGGTGAAAAAGTTTCTTCTCACCTCAGTCTTAAATGGCCTCCCCTTTATTCTAAGACTGTGCGTGGCCTCTGTTTCTGGACTCGCCCAACATTGGGAACATTTTCCCTGCATCTGGCTTGGCCCAGTCCTTTTATAATTTTATATGTTTATATAAGATTCCCCCCCTCAACCTTCTAAACTCCATTCAATCTTTCCTCATATGACAGTCCCTCCATCCCAGGGATCAATCTCGTGAACCTACGCTGCACTGCCTCAATCACACGGATGTCCTTCCTCAAATCCAACACAATAAGGGCAATTTTTACAATTTTACCGAAGCTAAATAATCTACAAACCTGTACGCCTTTGGAGTGTGGGAGGAAACCGGAGCACCCGGGGAAAACCCACGCAGGTCACGGGGAGAACGTGCAAACTCCGCACAGACAGCACCCGTGGTCGGGACCGATACCCGGGTCTCTGCCGCTGTGAGGCAACGACTCTACCGCTGCGCCACCGTGCCACCCCCGAATTGCCCCAAATTGCAATCGTGTTCAGAACAGACATTGTGGGCGGAAGAGCCTTTTCTTGTGCTGTGTTTTGTACCTTCTATAGTATAGTACGGAAAAAGACTTCAATGAAGCAAGAATTGTATTAAAACCTGGCACCACATTCACACCCAGCCGTGGATCAAATTAATCACCTGGCTTTTCCGCTTATTGAGTTAATTTGTGAAACTTTGAGGCTTTTATTTAAGGCATAAATGGATATTAAAAGGCAGGCTTTAAAAGCCTTTAAATATATGCCTCATTTACAAACTTATTACAAAATTATCACTAATGTGACAAGTAAATGATTCCAAATGGTATGTTAGAATAAAGGCATATTCAGTTATTTAAAATTGATGGAATATATATGGCTTAGAAATGGTGTTTTTTTGTGTAATACTATTTCCAACGGTTTTAATAAGTCCAATGGGCTATGACCCATAAATGCATCAAGGGATATTAAATAATACTGAATTTCTGTTTGAAAAAAAATCTTAAACATTTTTTTTTGGTTGTTCAGGTTTTATGCTTCACAACGGCGGCACGGTGGCGCAGCGGTAGAGTCGCTGCTTCACAGCGCAAGAGACTAGGGTTCGATCTTGACTATAGGCGCTGTCGGTACGGAGTTTCTACATTCTCCGTGGACCGTGTGGGTTTTCTCCAGGTGCTCTGGTTTCCTCCCACACTCCCAAGACGTACAATTTGGAGATCAGTTCAAATCAAATCAAATTCCTCGTACGATCCAAAACATATTTGGTCAATAAAGCATGATTGTGATTATGAATTGTAAATTGTCCCTAGTGTGTAGGAAGTGCTAGTATATGAAGATTGCTGGTCGGCGAGGACTCGGTGGGCTGAAGGGCCTGTTTCCACGCTCCACATCTAAAGTCTAAACTTGAGCATAAAGTCTACTCTGCCATTCAATCACGGCTGATCTATCTCTCCCTCCTAACCCCATTCTCCTGCCTTCTCCCCATAACCCCCGACACCCGCACTAAACAAGAATCTATCAATCTCTGCCTTAAAAATATCCACTGACTTGGCCTCCACAGCCGTCTGTGGCAAAGAATTCCACAGATTCACCGCCCTCTGACTGAAGAAATTCCTCCTCATCTCCTTCCAAAATGAAAGTCCTTTAATTCTGAGGCTGTGGCCTCTGGTCCTAGACTCTCCCACTGGTGGAAACATCCAGTGTAATTTTGCTACTAATCAATGTCTGGCAGGGGCAGAACTCGCTATCAAAACATGGGGGGGACACAATTTCTTTGTGGCCGCGCGCATGCGTGCACGCACACACACCCATGCGAGGCTGCGGAGGCTTTGGCCATTGGCCCTGTGGACGGTAACGTCGGGAGCTGACCTGGTTGGTGACCGACTGCCCAACAGCAGCTTCGTCCGCCCGAATAGTGGGGCTGGAATCGGCCCGTTCACGGGGCCTTTCATCACTTGGCGCGGCTTAAAATCGGCTGGCGGGGGCTTCAACACCGGGAACCTCGATCGCCCCGACGCAGCAGTTTGATTTTAAGCCGCGCCGGGCGATGAAAGGCCCCACGAACGGGCCGATTCAGCTCTTAGAAAGCGTCTGATACCCGCTTGAAGCATTCAAAAGCTACAATATGATAAATAACACTTAAACAAATAAAACTGAAACAAATAAAGGCAAACAGAAGAACCGACCTGGGGGGGGGGGGGGGGGGGGGGGGAGAGAGAGTGAGAGATGGTAAAACCATACTAAATAACGTGAGTGACCATGAATGAGGGACTTACCTGCAAGCCAGCCAGGAAACCCGTTCGACCGGAGCCCTTAATGACTTGACCCATTTAAATCCGTTACCCGTTTAAATCTTTCCCATCCACCAATACATCCAATTAGTTCAAATGGTAACTGAACCCGCATCAGACAGCTTTAAGAAATTCTCCGTGAATACCTTCAGTAATACTTGAAGGTCAAAACATAATTGGTGACACATCGTGTTAATATGATGTTAATAGAAACATTTAACAGCGACACCCCCACTGTCTCACGGAAAGCGGAGATTTTAATAGATTTTCATACAGAGGGTGGCGGGTGTACGGAACTAGCTGCCGGACGAGGTCGTTGAGACAGGGACTATCCCAATGTTTAAGAAACAATTGGACAGGTTCTTCTTCTTCGTCGAGGCCACACACAAGATTAGCAGTTGTTCGGCCAGAGCTGAACACACCTCTCGACATCTACGTACAATGGGGTCTGACTTGTCGCTTCTTGTACGTGGTCGTGGAAACGCGTGAACGCTCTTTCCTTGACCCCGTTAGACAGGTACATGGGTAGGACAGGTTTGGAGGGAAATGGGCCAAACGCAGGCAGGCGGGACTAGTGTAGATGGGGCATGAGGGCGGGTGTGGGCAAGTTGGGCTGAAGGGCCTGTTTCCATGCTGTATCACCCTATGACTCGACCACACCTGGAGTATTGTGTGCAGTTTTGCTCCCCTAATTTGAGGAAGGACATTCTTGCTGTTGAGGGAGTGCAGCGTAGGTTTACAAGGTTAATTCCCGGGTTGGCGGGACCAGTGTCGGACTGGGTGCAGAAATATTGGTTTCCAGGAGACAAAGGGGGCCCTCTTCATCAGGGGCCAACTTGCCATCGGGAAAGCTGACACCCTGGCCTGTCCGCCACTGGGCGGGATTGTCATATGCTGAGAGAATGGAGCGGCTGGGCTTGTCCACTCTGGAGTTTAGAAGGATGAGAGGGTATCTCATTGAAACATATGAGGCAGGAAACATGTTCCCGATGTTGGGGGAGTCCAGAACCAGGGGCCACACAGTTTAAGAATAAGGAGTAAGCCATTTAGAACGGAGACGAGGAAACACTTTTTCTCACAGAGAGTGGTGAGTCTGTGGAATTCTCTGCCTCAGAGGGCGGTGGAGGCTGGTTCTCTGCATGCTTTCAAGAGAGAGCTAGATAGGGCTCTTAAAGATAGCGGAGTCAGGGGATATGGGGAGAAGGTAGGAACGGGGTACTGATTGGGGATGATCAGCCATGATCACATTGAATGGCGGTGCTGGCTCGAAGGGCCGAATGGCCTACTCCTGCACCTATTGTCTATTGCCTATTGACTCTAATCAGCCACACCTCAGTTCACCTCTCACTGATGGGGAACAGGGTGCAATATTTTAGTGTGTATACATCACTGCAGGAGTTCAAGTTAACATTGCTATTATAGAGGCTCATTTCTTTATAGCCCACTTATCATGGAGCTCCCAGACTATCTTGGATGATCCGTTCAATGTATCCTCTCCACATCCACTCTATCCAGGCCTTTCAATATTCGGTACGTTTCAATGAGGCCCCCCCCCCCCTCCCTCTGCTTCTAAACTCCATTTGGGTGCAAGGGGAAAGAAGGTCGCTAGACTGCGCCCCCACTCAGCACGGTGGCGCGGTGGCATGGCGGTGGAGTCGCTGCCTCACAGCGCCAGTGACCCAGTTTCGATCCTGGCCTCGGGTGCTGTCTGTGCGGAGTTTGCACGTTCTCCCCGTGACCTGCCTGGGTTTTCTCCTCCGGGTGCTCCGGTTTCCTCCCACACTCAAAAGACGTGCAGGTTTGCCGGTTAATTGGCTTCGGTAAAATTGTAAATTGTCCCTACTGTGTGTGTAGGATAGTGTTAGTGTGCAGGGTGATCGCTGGTTGGCACGGGCTCGGTGGGCCGAAGGGCCTGTTTCCGCGCTGTATCTCTAAACTAAACTAAACGAAGCTCGGGACCTCATAAGTTCATAAGTCCTAGGAGAAGAATTAGGCCATTCGGCCCATCAAATCTATTCCACCATTCAATCATGGCTGATCTATCTTTCCCTCTCAACCCCATTCTCCTGCCTTCTCCCCATAACCCCTGACACCCGTACTGAATCTTTCAATCTCTGACTTGTAAATACCCACTGACCTGGCCTCCACAGCCTTCTGCGGCAATGAATTCCACAGATTCACAACCCTCTGGCTACAGAAATTCCTCCTCATCTCCTTCCTAAAAGGTGCGTCCTTTTAATTCTGAGTCTGTTGACTCTCCCACCAGTGGAAACATCCTCTCCACATCCAGGACAAGGGGTCACAGTTTAAGGATAAAGGGGAAATCCTTTAGGACCGAGATGAGAAAAACATTTTTCACACAGAGAGTGGTGAGTCTCTGGAATTCTCTGCCACAGAGGGTAGTTGAGGCCACAGTTCATTTGGCTATATTTAAGAGGGAGTTAGATGTGGCCCTTGTGGCTAAAGGGATCAGGGGGTATGGAGAGAAGGCAGGTATGGGATACTGAGTTGGATGATCAGCCATGATCATATTGAATGGCGGTGCAGGCTCGAAGGGCCGAATGGCCTCTACTCCTGCACCTATTGTCTATGTTTCTATGTTTCTACCCCTTCACGAAGCACGCAAGGCACAAAGCAACTGTTACATTTCTGTAACACCATGCAGGCAACCATGCATCCACACTTAGCAACTTTGTGATTAGTTAATATTGTCTTTAAATTGGGTGCGAGGGGAAAATAAGTTTATAACATTCTCCTGCACAGTCCAAGCGGAACACATTTTCTTCGCAAGGCAATTAGCACCACCGCACATTTACAAAATATTACTGCCAATGCCTTGGCTGAGCAGGGGAGACGATATTAAGGTAGCTGTGAGGGGTTTGTCATAATGTGTTCCTTTTAAGAGGCTTGCATTTTCTTTCTGCAAATAGTGAGGTGGTAAATTCTCTATAGGCACTAAAATCAACGCTCTGGAACTACGATAACAAACATACTCTCTCTACTTTGGCTGCTTCCCCAATTAATTAAGTCTTTCACGGGCATGTAATTAGGAACATTAGCAAGTCATAAAATTGCCGAGAGTCTCTAAATTATGCCCCAGTCTCCAACAATTTGTTTTTAATTTCTTTCTAAGACAATGGCACTGCAGGGCCCAATAGATCTTCCTCCCAGACTACTGTTTACTTCTTAATGGGATCACTCGTAACTAACTCGAGATAGACACACAGAATGCTGGATTAGCTCAGCGGGACAGGCAGCATCTCTGGAGAGATTGGAATGGGAGACGTTTCGGGTCGAGACCCTTCTTCAGACCTGAAGGGTCGCCTATTCCTTCTCTCCAGAGATGCTGCCTGACCCCCGTTGTGTTACTCCAGCATTTTGTGTCCATCTTCGGTTTAAGCCAGCATCTGCAGTTCCTTCCTACACATGGAATTAATAGGTCAGGGGCTGGGAAGCTGAGGGGAGGGGGGGGGGGGGGGGGAGGGGGGGGGGGGGGGGGGGGGGGGGGGGGGGGCTGTGGAGGGATGGGGAGTGCAACACTGCAGGTTATGCAGCAGGAAATCTTTCATCCTCCCCGCTCACTCACTCTGAAAGTACAAACAATCTTGACATGGGATCCTGATACAAGGAACAAACACTGGGTGAGATAGTGATAAGGACTGGAAATGAGAGAGTCACACTCTGAGTGATAGGATACAGTACAGGCCTGGAGGTCATGAATGCATTTAGCATGAAATCCAGGTCAGGGTTCCGCAAAATATTTTATTCTTTCTTTCACAAGCATGTTTAATGGGTTAGCCTTCCCCAAATCATTCACAACTCCAAAACTGATTGGGAGAAGATAATATTACAACGGAGGATGAGCTTTCGAGGTTTTTTTTTTAATGAAACGCTGACACGTTCATTCCTTTGTATTTAATGAAGGAAAATGTCCTCAGTTCTGTGTTCATCTTCTAATCTTGTCTGCCTGATGCTCGTTGCAAGAAGGAACTCGCCTCCCCTATTCTGGGCAAGAGATTCTGTGCATCTACCTGATCTATTCCTCTCATGATAGATATAGATATAGAGATATAGACAGACAACAAATGCTGGAGAAACTCAGCGGGTGAGGCAGCATCTATGGAGCAAAGGAATAGGCGACGTTTCGGGTCGAGACCCTTCTTCAGACTGATGGGGTGGGGAGGGCGGGAAGAAGAAAAGACGAGGCGGAGGCAGTGGGCTGTGGGAGAGCTGGGAAGGGGAGGGGAAGGAGGGAGGAAGCAGGGACTACCTGAAATTGGAGAAGTCAATGTTCATACCGCTGGGGTGTAAACTGCCCAAGCGAAATATGAGGTGCTGCTCCTCCAATTTGCGGTGGGACTCAGTCTTAGATATATAGATAGATATGTGTGTAAATAAATATACTCAGGGAGTGGTGGCTGTGTGGAATGAGCTTCCAGTGAAGGTGGTGGAGGCAGGTTCGTTTTTATCATTTAAAAATATGTTGGATAGTTATATGGACGGGAAAGGAATGGAAGGTTATGGTCTGAGCGCAGGTATATGGGACTAGGGGAGAATATGTGTTCGGCACGGACTAGAAGGGTCGAGATGGCCTGTTTCCGTGCTGTAAATTGTTATATGGTTATATGGTTATATGGTTATATATATATATATAGATAGATGTATAGATAGATATGTGCGTATGTATTTATATATATATAGATATATAGATAAATATGTGTGTGTGTGTATATATATATGAAGAAAAGGAACAGGTGACCTTCCTTTCAGGTCGAGACCTTTCTTCAGACCGTGATTTTTTCGCATAAAAGGAGATATTTAGTTTGAGCTTTTGGCAACTTTTTCTCCCTTTTGTACCTCAGTTTCTCCACAACGCGCGAACACGTTTACTTCGGAAGTTTCGAGAAACGTCATGGAAGCGGGACCTTCGGCACACTGAGTCCATGAAGAAGGGTCTCGACCCGAAACGTCACCCATTCCTTCTCTCCAGAGACGCTGCCTGTCCCGCTGGGTTACTCCAGCATTGTGTGCATCTGCCCGCCTGGCACACTGATGGATGGGCAGTGTCAACATCCACCCGGGTCACTCCACAATGATGGTGGGAATGGAATCTGGAGAAGAATTTAGAAACATAGAAACATAGAAACATAGAAAATAGGTGCTTGTCTCGACGGAGTTTGCACGTTCTCTCCGTGACCCGCGTGGGTTTTCTCCGAGATCTTCTGTTTCCTCCCACTGTCCAAAGTCGTGCAGGTTTGCAGGTGAGTTGGCTTGGTGTAGGTGTACATTGTCCCTGGTGTGTGAAGGATAGTGTGTTAATGTGCGGGGATCGCTGGTCGGCCCGGTCTCGATGGGCTGAAGGGCCTGTTTCCACGCAGCATTTCCCAATCAATCTTAAAGCAAACAGGAGGGATGAATCGTGAATGCCTGCGTTAGACTCTCGCCCAAGGTTAACATGAACCTTGTCACATTGGTTCGTCAGCAGATGTGGCCCAACAGGTGGCTGCTGAGTCAGGAGGTTGTGGTTCAATCCTTGCTCCAGACTTTACCACAAACCCTGCTGCTTCTCCACGTGCTGCACTGGCTGTCCTCCTGGCTGGCCCAGAGAGAGATAATTGCATTACTGCTGTCCTTATCACACAGCCTAATACATATCAATCCCCAGATGTAAGCAGGCATTTCTCCTGTAGTGAACCATCCTTACTGTGGGGAGGGCCGCAACCACATCTCCAGCCATCGAGCATTGCCAGAGATTGCACAATCCGTGGGAGTCAAGAGTCGAGAGTGTTTAATTGTCATAACGGAACGATGACATTTGCACTTGCAGCAGCGTAACAGGACCTGTAAGAACTTAGATAGTGACACAGAATGCTGGGATAACTCAGCGGGACAGGCAGCATCTCTGGAGAGAAGGAATGGGTAACATTCCGGGCCAAGACCCTTCTACAGAAGATATTTCGGGTAGAGTCCCTTCTTAAGACGTCACCCATTCCTTCTCTCCAGAGACGCTGCCTGTCCCGCTGAGTTACTCCAGCGTTCTGTATCTATCTTCGGTGTAAACCAGCACCTGCAGTTCCTTCCCACACACTTAGTTCAGTTTTCAGTTTAGTTTATTGTCACGTGTACCGAGGTGCAGTGAAAAGCTTCTGTTGCGCGCTAACCAGTCAGCGGAAAGACAATACATGATTACAATCGAGCCGTCCACAGTGTACAGATACATGATAAGGGAGGATCGTTTAGTGCAAGGTAAAGCCAGCAAAGTCCGATCAAAGGGGAGTCCGAACAGTGACAAGCCTGGATAGAGTGGGTGGAGAGGATGTTTCCACTTGTGGGAGAGTCTAGGACTAAAGGTCACAGCCTCAGAATTAAAGGTCGCTCCTTTAGGAAGGAGATGAGAAGGAATTTCTTCAGTCAGAGGGTGGTGAATCTGTGGAATTATTTGCCACAGACGGCTGCGGAGGCCAAGTCAATGGATATTTTTAAGGCAGAGATAGATAGATTATTGATTGGGGTTGATATATAATAGACCATTGGTAATAGACAATAGGTGCAGGAGTGGACCATTCAGCCCTTCGAGCCAGCACCGCCATTCAATGTGATCATGGTTGATCATCCACAATCAGTACCCCGTTCCTGCCTTCTCCCCATATCCCCTGGCTCCGCTATCTTTAAGAGCCCCATCTAGCTCTCTCTTGAAAGTATCCAGAGAACCGGCCTCCACCGGTTGAGGAGAAGACAGGAGAATGGGGCTAGGAGGGAGAGATAGATCAGCCGTGATTGAATGGTGGAGTAGACTAGATGGGCAGAATGGCCTAATTCTGCTCCTATCACTTATGAATGAAGCTTCCACCTGGTTAGTACTGGGAGTCTAGAACCCCCCGACTAATGTACTTGAGAACAGCATGATACTGTGATGAATCTGTCTCATTAAATAGATGCTGAATTGAATGAACTATCAAGGAGAGCAGCCAAGGTCACTTAGACAAGCAGGGACTATGTCAGGAGGAACGCTGTGCTCCGCGATGCTGCAGATACCTGTTCCTCGGTGCCTGTGAGAAACTCTACATTGCAGTTCAACAGTAGTAAAAAATATTTAATAATGCAGAATTCATAGAATTCAATAAAAAAAACTCTTGTTTCTGTTCCACTGTGATCAAGGTTTGTTTCGTATTAACAGCGTTTGTGCGTGTCTCAAGATTTATACTTGGAGCTAAGCAAAGTTAATATGTGGGAAGGAACTGCAGATGCTGCTTCACCCCGAAGAGAAACGCAAAATGCTGGAGGAACTCAGGCTGATATTGTTAAAATGAATGCCCTTTAATGTCAACAAATAGGTACAATTTTCAAAACAGGTAACAAATTCTTTTATGCCCCTGTCCCACTTAGGAAACCTGAACGGAAACCTCTGGAGACTTTGCGCCCCACCCAAGGTTCCCGTGCGGTTCCCGGAGGTTGCAGGTGGTTGCCGGAGGTTGCAGGTAGTGGAAGCAGGTAGGGAGACTGACAAAAACCTCCGGGAACCGCACGGAAACCTTGGGTGCGGCACAAAGTCTCCAGAGGTTTCTGTTCAGGTTTCCTAAGTGGGACAGGGGCATTAGAGACATAAGGAATTGCATTGGTAGTTTAAATTGATTTATTTTGTATTAGCTTCAAGATTAATTTAATTGCTATGTTGACATCACTTGAATCTTTTCCCAGAGTAGCGGAATCAAGAACTAGAGGGCATAGGTTAAGGACCGCGCCGCCGGGTATTCTAATGACATCACGCGCACCAGACAGCATGATGACACGTGATTTGCTCGCGACAACGCGCATACGATGCGTCGACCTATTTTACATATGACGTGTAAATGAGGCGCAAATGACAGCCAAGTGGGACAGGCCCTTTAGCAAGTCTTTGGCTGACTCTACTTATACCTCACGCTGCCTCGGCAAGGCCAGCAACATAATCAAGGACAAATCGCACCCTGGCCGCTCTCTCTTCCCCCCCCCCCTCCCTCCCATCGGGCAAAAGTTACAGAAGGATGAAAACGCACACCTCCAGATTCAGGGACAGTTACTATCAGTCTAAGGAAGGATCTCCACCCGAAACATCCCCCATTCCTGCTCTCCAGAGATGCTGCCTGTCCCGCTGAGTTACCCCAGCATTTTGTGTCTATCTTCGGTTTAAACCACCATCTACACACTATTATCTACCTCATTGGTGACCCTCGGACTATCTTCGATCGGACTTTCCAGGCTTTTCCTTGCACTAAACGTTATTCCCTTATCATGTAACTATCTGTACACTGTGGACGGCTCGATTATAATCATGTATTGTCTTTCCGCTGACTGGTTAGCGCGCAACAAAAACTTATCACTGTACCTGGGTAATAATAAACTACACTGAACAAAGGAATGGAAAGAAAAACATAATTTGTATACTCCGATCATTCCAATAAATATGTATGTTTGCTACAACAATCTCATTTGATGCATTTTGTGGTGTATTCATAGAAGCCGCAGCCTCCAGAAGCAGTCATTGTTTCAGGTTTATTAATATATATTATTCTATCTTATTTATATGTGTTGTGCTAACAGGTCTGTTAGGCTGCCGCAGTAAGAATTTCATTGGTCTGACTACGGGTGCTGTCTGTACGGAGTTTGCACGTTCTCCCCGTGACCACGTGGGTTTTCACCGGGTGCTCCGGTTTCCTCCCACACTGCAAAGACGTACATTTGGTCAACTAGTGTGTAGGATATAACGTGTGTATGGTTGATCGTTGATCAGTGACAGCGTTTCCGCATTTTAGTAACAGGACCCTAGGTAGATTGAAATTAGTTTTTTGCCCACAGTTCAGTACAATAATGTACAAGTACAAGATGTGGCAGAAAACCCACGCGGTCACGGGGAAGAACCGTGCAAACTCCACACCGGCAGCACCCAAGATCAGTATCGAACGCGGGACTCTGGCGCTGCGAGGCAGCGACTCGACCGTGTGTCACTATCCATTAAATATTTCCCACATCTAGTTTTTTTTCCCCGGGAACGTTGGATCAACCAGCATCTTTACCTCCCACCTCCATCTTTCAGTCTGAAGATGGGTGCCAACCCAAAACGTCACCTATCCACATTCTCCACAGATGCTGCCTGACCCGCTGAGTTACTCCAGCACTCTGTGAAACGTCGCCTATCCACATTCTCCACAGATGCTGCCTGACCCGCTGAGTTACTCCAGCACTCTGTGAAACGTCACCTATCCATGTTCTCCACAGATGCTGCCTGACCCGCTGAGTTACTCCAGCACTCTGTGAAACGTCACCTATCCATGTTCTCCACAGATGCTGCCTGACCCGCTGAGTTAAGGTGCAGCAGCATCTATGGAGCTAAGGAAATAGGCAACTTTTCGGGCCGAAATCCTTCTGGAAATAGGCAACGTTTCGGGCCGAAACCCTTACGGGTTTCGGCCCGAAACGTTGCCTATTTCCTTAGCTCCATAGATGCTGCCTGACCCGCTGAGTTACTCCAGCACTCTGTGAAACGTCGCCTATCCATGCTGCCTGACCCAAACTCAGCGGGTGAGGCAGCATCTCTGGAGAGAAGGAATGGCTGACGTTTCGGGTCACCCGAAACGTCACCCATTCCTTCTCCCCAGAGAAACTGCCTCACCTGCTGAATTACTCCAGCATCTTGTGTCTACCATCGATTTTACCAGCATCTGCAGTTCTTTCTTGCTATAATCAAGGGATTAGTCAAGACAAAGGGTCCTGACTCGAAACGTCACCTAACCATGTTCTCCACAGATGCTGCCTGACCCGCTGAGTTACTCCAGCACTCTGTGAAACGTCACCTATCCATGTTCTCCACAGATGCTGCCTGACCCGCTGAGTTACTCCAGCACTCTGCATCTATCCTCCCCTCTTTAATGCACACTGCCCTTTATAAAGTATTATAAAATAATGCCTGCAAAGTCAAGCATTCATTTATCTTTGATTTTTTTTTGTGTGTTAGGTTGCCAGCAGCTTAACTCGCACTAAGCCCTTGTCATTGTTTGAATTATTGCATTGTGAATAATGAATTTTCGGGGAGAAGAGGTTTGCCGCGTACAGCTCTCTCCAGACAAAGACACCCAGCACGAGACATGTACACCGACCACAAGCCGATGGAGATAAATTGGCGGAGAGCAGCCTTTCATTGGCTGACGGAACATGTGAAGCCATGTATGGGCCATCTCCGCTATTGATCAAAATATAATTCCCTTGTGCCAGTGCTTCGTGGAGTGAGGAGGAGAAGAGCGGGGGGGGTTTAGAGAAGTCGTGTCATGCAATGCCAATTGGAAAGTCCTCAATTTTACACATCCTTACTTCCCCAGCTAGTCGTCGCATAGAAGCATTAACACCGGAGGAAGTCCAGAGGAAATGGGATGTTAGACACCTTGTTTGACAGCCTGTCAGGACTCATGAAGCATTCATTCTAACTCCATTCCACAGCGCCACACACACACACACACACACATGCCAACGCCGTTAGCGAGCCTAGAAATGTGATCCAGTTTACAGAACACCTTCAAAGTGCTCGTGTTTATAGGCACGCACAACGTGGCTGATAGATTAAAGCTATTATAGAAACATAGAAACATAGAAAATAGGTGCAGGAGTAGGCCATTCGGCCCTTCGAGCCTGCACCGCCATTCGATATGATCATGGCTGATCATCCAACTCAGTATCCCATCCCTGCCTTCTCTCCATACCCCCGATCCCTTTAGCCACAAGGGCCACATCTAACTCCCTCTTAAATATAGCCAAATGAACTGTGGCCTCAACTACCTTCTGTGGCAGAGAGTTCCACAGATTCACCACTCTCTGTGTAAAAAATGATTTTCTCATCTGGGTCCTAAAAGATTTCCCCCTTATCCTTAAACTGTGACCCCTAGTTCTGGACTTCCCCAACATCGGGAACAATCTTCCTGCATCTAGCCTGTCCAACCCCTTAAGAATTTTGTACGTTTCTATAAGATCCCCCCTCAATCTTCTAAATTCTAGCGAGTACAAACCGAGTCTATCCAGTCTTTCTTCATATGAAAGTCCTGACATCCCAGGAATCAGTCTGGTGAACCTTCTCTGTACTCCCTCTATGGCAAGAATGTCCTTCCTCAGATTTGGAGACCAAAACTGTACGCAATACTCCAGGTGTGGTCTCACCAAGACCCTGTACAACTGCAGTAGAACCTCCCAGCTCTTATACCCAAATCCTTTTGTTATGTCAGCCAGCACCTTCACTAAAGGCGTACAGGTTTGTAGTTAAACTGTTCTTGGCAAATGTGAAAATGGCCCCCTAGTGTGTGTAACGTGGTGTTAATGTGTGGGGAGCGCTGGTCGGCACAGACGCAGTGGGCCGAAGGGCCTGTTACCGCACTCTATCTCTAAACTAAACTAAACTGAACTGAATGATAACAATTATACGATACAATAATGATACGATATGATGCGATGGGACTTTATTTATCCCAGGAGGGAAATTGGTCTGCCAACAGTCATAAGCACACAACTAGATATATCTCAAGTATTAAAAAAGTTATGACCAATTAGAGTGATTAAACAAGTGGAAAGTCCAGGATTTGGGATGTGCAAAGATTGGGGTGTGGGGGTGGGTGGGGAGGGGGGGAGGGGGAGACAGAAGGGCGAGGAGTTGGATAGGTGACATAGACACAGAGTGCTGGAGTAACTCAGCAGGTCAGGCAGCATCTGTGGAGAAAAGGAATAGGTGACGTTTCGGGTCGAGAAGGTCTGAAGAAGGGTTTCTCACCCAAAATATCACCTATTCCTTCCTTCTCTTCCAGAGATGCTGCCTGACCCGCTGATTAGTTACTCCAGCACTCTGTGAAAATGAACTACGTCAGATATCCATATTTCTGCCCCATTTAATGTAAAAATAAGGTACATACCTTTGATGTTTGCCTGACCCCCCTGGGGCTGAGTTACTCCAGCACTCTGTGAAACGTCACCTATCTATGCAGATCCGCCTGACCCGCTGAGTTACTCCAGCACTCGTCCCTATCCATGATGCTGCTGCCTGACCCGACTGAGTTACTCCAGCCACTTTTCTGTGAAACGTCACCTATCCATTAGTCTCCTACAGAAATGCGTGCCTGACCCGCCCCCTGAGTTACTCCAGCACTCTGTGAAACGTCGCCTATCCATGTTCTCCACAGATGCTGCCTGACCCGCCTGAGTTACTCCAGCACTAATGTGAAACGGCACCTATCCATGTTGGTCTCCACAGAGCTGCTGCACACCCTAGCTGAGTTACTCCAGAAACTCTGTGAAAAACGTCACCTATCCAGGATGTTCTCCAAAGATACTGCCTGACCCCTGGGGGTTATGGTGCAGCAGCATCTATGGAGCTAAGGACACATAGCAACTTTTCGGGTCCGGCAGCATCTGTGGAGAAAAGGAAATAGGCAACGTTTCGGGCCGAAACCCTTATGGGTTTCGGCCCGAAACGTTGCCTATTTCCTTAGCTCCATAGATGGTGCCTGACCCGCTGAGTTACTCCAGCACTCTGTGAAACGTCAACTATCCATGTTCTCCACAGATGCTGCCTGACCCACTGAGTTACTCCAGCACTCTGTGAAACGTCACCTATCCATGTTCTCCACAGATGCTGCCTGACCCGCTGAGTTACTCCAGCACTCTGTGAAACGTCACCTATCCATGTTCTCCACAGATGCTGCCTGACCCACTGAGTTACTCCAGCACTCTGTGACACGTCACCTATCCATGTTCTCCACAGATGCTGCCTGACCCGCTGAGTTATGGTGCAGCAGCATCTATGGAGCTAAGCAAAATAGGCAACTTTTCGGGCCGAAATCCTTCTGGAAATAGGCAACGTTTCGGGCCGAAACCCTTACGGGTTTCGGCCCGAAACGTTGCCTATTTCCTTAGCTCCATAGATGCTGCCTGGCCCGCTGAGTTACTCCAGCACTCTGTGAAACGTCACCTATCCATGTTCTCCACAGATGCTGCCTGACCCGCTGAGTTACTCCAGCACTTTATGTCTATGTCAACCATCATCTGCACTGTTACAACATCATATATACACTGTTCTGTGCATATCTGACGTTTTATTTCCAATGTCATGATATTTTGTAGGCTGGGACAACATTAAAATCAAATGCAAGTCTTCATGTATATATTTGAGCTATTATCCATTTAATGTAATGTATCCTTAAGCATGGTAAAAGATAAACCAAGAACGATTGTATAAATAAGTGAAAATTGCAAAGCGTTCGATAAATATGTAGATCCTCGTCTCCTCATTTGATTCTTTGAAGTCAGCATTGAATGGAAATATTATTGAGGCTGAAAATCACCTTTCATTATTCTACCTTTTGTAAGGGACGATTTATCAGGTGATATATCTGAAAGTGAGATTTCTCTGTGGGTTTAACATGCTGACTGCTTATCATGTATTGTGTGTGTGTGTTGTGTACTGTAAAACACAAGCAAATCTTCCTGTAACCTGATACTATTGAGCCTTGGATAATATTTAATTCTTTGCATCCTACCACAACCAGTCATGAACTACTATCTACCTCACTGGTGACCCTCGGATTATCATATAACCATATAACAATTACAGCACGGAAACAAGCCATCTCGGCCCTATAAGTCCGTGCCGAATACTTACTCTCACCTAGTCCCATCTACCTGCACTCAGACCATAACCCTCCATTCCTTTCCCGTCCATATACCTATCCAATTTATTTTTAAATGATAAAATCGAACCTGCCTCCACCACTTCCACTGGAAGCTCATTCCACACAGCCACCACTCTCTGAGTAAAGAAGTTCCCCCTCATGTTACCCCTAAACTTTTGTCCCTTAATTCTCCAATCATGTCCTCTTGTCTGAATCTTCCCTACTCTCAATGGAAAAAGCTTTATATCCTTGGCCAAGAAGACTCGATGGGCCGAAGGGCCTGTTTCTGTGCTGTGTCTAGACTAAACTAAAGGGAAGTAGATTAGAAGCCATATTGCGTCCCATAAAAATGTTTCCCCATCTGAAGGCATGGCCTGCCTGCCATTGGCAATTTATTCATGACTATTGCAACTGTTCAAGTGACTCCAAGCTTTAAATACATCGAGTCAAAGGAAGTGACAGTAATGCCGTGGAAATAATCCACCGCCATTACTTACTGGTCCGTGAAAAATTACTTAGTGGCAGACTGGCATGTCTTTGTAAAAATGACGTGGTACAGGTACGTTTGTGTTGTGCCTGGCGTACGCTAATCCACCTGCGATTTTTAATGATTTCCGCTCAGAAGCTTTAATCTGAGTCCTCACTTGATGTTGCATTTTTACTGATTTGTTGCATTTGTTTTCAAATCTACCTCCTCCGGCAGCTCGTTCCATATACCCACCAGCCTTTGTGTAAAAATGTGACCCTTGAGGATATTATTAACGGCACTGTGGCGCAGCGGTAGAGTTGCTGCCTCACCGCGCCGGAGACCCGGGTATGATCCTGACTATGGGCGCTGTCTGTACGGAGTTTTGTACGTTCTCCCCGTGACCTGCGTGGGTTTTCTCCGAGATCTTCGGTTTCCTCCCACACTCCAAAGACGTACAGGGTTTGTAGGTTAATTGGCTCGGTGTAAATGTAAATAGTCCCTAGTGTGTGTAGGGTAGTGTTAGTGTGTGTGGCGCAGTGATGGAGTTAGATAATAGACAATAGACATTAGGTGCAGGAGTAGGCCATTTGGCCCTTCGAGCAAACTACCTCCTCTGGTTTGTACCATGTACCCACCATCCTTTGTGTGAAAAAGTTACCCCTCAGATTCCCATTAAATCCTTTCCCCTTCACCTTGAACCTATGTCCTCTGGTCCTCGATTCCCCGATTCTGGGCAAGAGACTCTGTGCGTCTACCCGATCTATTCCTCTCCTGATTTTATACACCTCTATAAGATCTCCCCTCATCCTCCTGCGCTTCAGGTAAGAGGGTCCTAGCCTGGCCAACCTCTCCTTGTAGCTCCTTCTTCTCCGTGGATTGTCACCTTGTCGTGGTGGTGAAGCTTGTGTGGACCTGAGATCCTGAGAGCGATGCCGTCTGGAGCTGTGCTCCTGGTAGGGCCACCCATGGTGGTAAGGTCGAGGGGGAGATCTCTGTCAAAGAGCAATCCAACCAAGACCTCAAGGGTGGAACAGGCGGAGGACGATGGCTGACCTTAGTGGAGCGTCACAACGGCTGGGAAGGCGGATGAAGGCTGCGGCAGAAAAGGGTCTCCGGTCGTCTTGGACTCCATGCCACTGGATCCTGACCCAGATCTGTCAAGGACCATGTGTGGGGTGGCTGTCTGTGCACCAGTCTCCCCACGTTAAACAAAGTCACACACAGGCAGGCGTCCTCCATGAGAGGTCAGTCATACTCGTTTCGAGTGACCGCCGATGACCTCAGACCCTCGAGTCCTGGCAACATCGTCGTAAATACTAGGTGGCATGGTGTGGCATGGTGGCAGAAACCCAGCCAGGTTCTCAGGAGTGGGACAAGAAAGGCGAGATCGTCAACTTAGGGACATCACTTACCTATAGCTGATTTGAGTGAGCAAGGGGGGGGGGGGGGGGGGGGGGGGGGGGGGGGGGGGGGGGGGGGTGGGGGGGGGGGGATGCGAGGGCTGATATGGATTATTAGGAGCTCGGCACAAAACAGATTCTTCCATACCGATGTTGTAGATTGTCACATTGAAGGAAATAAATAGAAAAGTTTACACAATGCAGTCGGGGAACAATGTGGGGAATCATAATGTGAAGCTTTCACAGATTATTGTTCAATTGCGAGGACTATCCAATCAATAGTTAATGACACATTAAAGACTGAAGCGATGAAGAAAGCAATGCTTGTGTTTTGAAGAGAAAAAAAAGCTTCTTTGTGGAAGCTAAAGCATTCGAGTATTTACCTCGCCTGCCTTTTGTCCGATTGCATTGTGTGCAAAGACATCCGTGGAATAATTTTCCATCAAGCTGAATTGCCCGATGCTGAGTTTTCTCGCCAGTCGCCCCGTCGGATCTTGGTCGTTACATTTTGTTCACACAATACGGAGTGTTTATTTTTGAACGGCTCTTCGTTTCTCCCGAGCGCGGTGCGCCGAGCGGCTCTTTGCCGACAGAGGACGCGTGAACAGCGGCGCTCGGCCGCGTAGACATCATGACTGTGCCATTAGCCGCTGATCTCGACGCCGGTGGGAATTGTGCCATATACCGCCGCGATGGCTCACTCACGCACAATGGTGGTGGGTGTCCTGGTCAAGATGGACACTCGCGGGTCCAGGCAGCGGGCAATAGACAATAAGACAATAGGAGCAGGAGTAGGCCAGGGCCCTACGAGCCAGGCCATTCAATGAGATCATCCCCAATAGACAATAGGTGCAGGTGCAGGAGTAGGCCATTCGGCCCTTCGAGCCAGCACCGCCATTCGGCCCAATAGACAATAGACAATAGGTGCAGGAGTAGGCCATTCGGCGAGCCAGCACCATCATTCACCGTGATCATGGCTGATCATCCACACTCAGTACCCCGTTCCTGCCTTCTCACCATATCCCCTGACTCCGCTATCTTTAAGAGCCCTATCTAACTCTCTCTTGAAAGCATCCAGAGAACCGGCCTCCACCACCTTCTGAGGAAGAGAATTCCACAGATTCACCACTCTCTGTGTGAAAAAAGGTTTTCCTCATCTCCGTTCTAAATGGCCTGCCCCTTATTCTTAAACTGTGGCCCGCTGGTTCTGGACTCCCCCAACATCGGGAACATGTTTCCTGCCTCTAGCATGTCCAAACCCTTAATAATCTGACATGTTTCAATAAGATCCCCTCTCATCCTTCTAAACTCCAGAGTATCGATGGCCTCGCCAGAGTCGGGTGCCTGCCCCTCTTCCGGGCCTATGTCCGTGCTCGTGCGTCCGTGCTCGCGAGAGGGAACGTGCGGTGTCTACGGGGTCGATGGAGGCCTGCCGTGAACGCTGGTCGCCGCCGGCAAGTCCAGCGTACTGTTGCTAACGATGGAACTAAAAGTTTGAATTGAAATTGAATTGAAAGCTTGAATGACAATAATAACTCTAACTGTAACTATTGTGTTACAAACATTGCCTGATATAATGTGACCTATTGCAAGACTTTGGTTATCTTCCGGTACACCGTAAAACGCGAATACTGAATTTAATCCCTGTTCAGAAGGGGAAAAACTTCCAAGGATTTTACAAAAACACTTACAGAGGTGTCTAAAATCACGAGAGGAGCAGATCGGGGTAAACGCACAGAGTCTCTTGCCCAGAGTAGGGGAATCGAGAACCAGGGGGCATAGGTTTAAGGTGAGGGGGGGGGAAAGATTTTATAGGAATCTGAGGGGTATCTTTTTTCACACCAAGGGTGAAAGGGTGGTGGGTGTATGGAACGAGCTGCCAGATGAGGTAGTTGAGGCAGGGACTAACGCAACAGTTAGACAGGTACATGGATAGGACAGGTATAGAGGGATATGGGCCAAACGCAGGCAGGTGGGACATATAGCTGGGACATGTTGGTACTGTATCTGAGATGCTTTATCTAAGATGTATAGCGACTCTTGTACTGAACTGTATACAAGAACGAATTTTACTGTACCTTGGCACTTACGACAGATAAAGTTCCATACTATAGACCAGCGCACTATACTATACTTCATACAATTTTATTTTCAAACAGGGAGCTTAAATATTAACTTCATAGATTCAAGATTACAAACAGAACTCTGGATAAGTAATTAGTTCTTCATAGTTTCTTGTTCAGTATTAATGGGGTGAAAATCACCGTGGAGTTTGGGATCTGTTGCCACTGATAGTGATCTTAACTGCTGTAGTTTGGAGCGGGGAATGGAGCTTACAGCTTACATTCCGGAGTTAACAGCAGTCACAAAGTTATAAATCACCCTTCCTCGCAGAGTGGCTGTACTCCTCTTTCCGGAGAGCTGATTAAGTTCTCATCCCCCGAGCACGATCCTAGACTCCCCCGATCCAGTAGCCTGGGAAAGTCCTGTCGCGGCCGGTTACAGAATCAAGTCACTGACCCGCGACACTGCCGGGCTAGATCAATGATCTCCCCCCACCCCCCCACCCCCACATCTCCCCACTCTGACTGCAGTGGGTGCTGGCCACCCCGGGGAGATGGGGGGGATGGGCAGGTCAGTTCATTGTCACGTTTAACCTTTGTCTATGGTTTGTATGGAAACTTATTATTTAACTTATGTAAAGCACTTTTTTTTTTTTTTTTTTTTTTAATCAAAAAATGTATTAAATATTTACACTACAATAAAACAAGCCAGAACCCACCACCATAAATACAATACAAACATATATCCATAATAAACTATTATACAATTATGATACAATCCTTATTGAGGATATGTAAAGCACTTTGGTGTCAATGCGAGTTGACTTAAAACTTGCTGTATAAATAAAACTTACTTACTTACTTACTTACCGAGGTACAGTGAAAAGCTTTTAGACAATAGGGGTGCAGGAGTAGGCCATTTGGCCCTTCGAGCCAGCACCGCCACTCAACGTGATCATGGCTGATCATCCCCAATCAGTACCCCGTTCCTGCCTTCTCCCCTGACTCCGCTGTCTTTAAGAGCCCTATCGAGCTCTCTCTTGAAAGCATCCAGAGAACCTGCCTCCACCGCCCTCTGAGGCAGAGAATTCCACACTCACAACTCTCTGTGAGAAAAAGTGTTTCCTCGTCTCCGTTCTAAATGGCTTACCCCTTATTCTTAAACTGTGTGGCCCCTGGTTCTGGACTCCCCCAACATCGGGAACATGTTTCCTGCCTCTAGCGAGTCCAAGTCCTTAACAATCGTATATGTTTCCTCTCATCCTTCTAAACTCCAGAGTATACAAGCCCAGCTGCTCCATTCTCTCAGCATATGACAGACCCGCCATCCCGGGAATTAACCTTGTAAACCTACGCTGCACTCCCTCAATAGCAAGAATGTCCTTCCTCAAATGAGGGGACCAAAACTGCACACAATACTCCAGGTGTGGTCTCACTTGTTGCGTGCTATACAGTCAGCGGAAAGGTGATAAATACATGATTACAATCGGGCCATTCGCAGCGTTCCGATACATGATAATACAGTACTAATTCTTTAAGGTCCTGTCCCACTTGCCGAATTTTTTCAGCGTCATATCAGGGTCGCCAAAAGATTTTGAACATTTCAAAATCCAGCGGCGTCAAAAAAAAAGCGACACTCGAAAAAACACCGCACGCCAATCCGTCATCCACGCCACCGCGACGTTTTCAGTGACCTATACGTCAGTCAATGACGACGGCAGTCGCTGAAAAAAATTGCCAATAAATATGCAATAACCCTAATACAATAAGTCAATCATCAGTACCATACCGTGAGGGTGGTCCGGCTCAGGGCTGGAAGAGGTTGGGACGCTCCCGTGAGGGCGGCCAGCCCGAGGGTGGAACGAGGCTCCCGTCGGAGCGGCCGAGCTCGGGAAGGTGCGGCGCTGGCAGCCCGAGGGAGGTTCGGCGCCCAAGTCGGGGCGGCCCAGCCCGAGGCTGAAGACGGCACAGTACTCACGTGAGGGTGGCTGGGTCGGTGTTCTGGCGGTGGTGGCCTGAGTCCGGGGTTCGGCCGCGGGCCAGCAGCTGCTTCTGCAGGACTGGTGGGCGGCAGCTTCGACCACCCCGGGCCGCGGTGTTTGAGCCGCGGGACTGTTCTTAACATCGCCCGGGGGGGGGGGGGGGGTATCGCCCCAGCGCAGAGGGAGAAGGGGAGGGAAGAGACTGCAGACCTAAGACTTTTGCCTCCATCACAGTGAGGAGATGCTGGGTGGACTCACTGTGGTGGATGTTAATGTGTGTTTATTGTTATTTCATTGTATTGTATTATATGTATGACTGCTGCAATTTCGTTCAGACTTCGGTCTGAATGACAATAAAAGGCTATCTATCTATCTATAATAGTCCAATAGTCTGCGGTGCAATTAAAATAACCGACTGCTGAAGATCGTAGTTTCTGACACTAGAATACTCCACAGATGGAGTTTAGAAGGATGAGAGGGTTTCTCATTGAAACATATAAGATTGTAAAGGGCTTGGACACGCTAGAGGCAGGAAACATGGTCCCGATGTTGAGGGAGTCCCGAACCAGGGTGTCCTCTCATCCTTCTAAACTCAAGAGTGTACAAGCTCCGCCGCTCCATTCTCTCAGCGTATGACAGTCCCGCCATCCCGGGAATTGTATGGGGGAGTCCAGAACCAGGGGCCACAGTTTAAGAATAAGGAGTAAGCCATTTAGAACGGAGACGAGGGAAACACTTTTTCTCACAGAGAGTGGTGAGTCTGTGGAATTCTCTGCCTCAGAGGGCGGTGGAGGCCGGTTCTCTGGATACTTTCAAGAGAGAGCTAGATAGGGCTCTTAAAGATAGTGGAGTCAGGGGATATGGGGGAGAAGGCAGGAACGGGGTACTGATTGGGGATGATCAGCCATGATCACATTGCATGGCGGTGCTGGCTCGAAGGGCCGAATGGCCTACTCCTGCACCTACTGTCCATTGTCTATTGTCTATATCTGAGGAAGAATGTGCTGGCTCTGGAGAGGATCCAGAGGGTGGTGAATCATTTAAGAAACAGTTAAGGGCCTGTCCCACGTGGCGATTTATTCAGTGACTCCCGGCATCATTGACGGACGTGTCAGGTCACCGGAATAGTCGCGGCGTGACGACCCATGCTGGCAGTCGCTGAAAAAATCACCAAGGCAGACAGGCCCTTTAGACAGGCGCATGGATAGGACAGGTTTGGAGGGGTATGGGCCAAACGCAGGCAGATGGGACTAGCGTAGATGGGGCATGTTGGTCGGTATGGCCAGGTTGGGCTGAAGGGCCTGTTTCCACGCTGTAAGACTCTATGACTCTATAATCACCTCAGTGGTGAACTGCCATCAGTCAATTTTCACCGCTGCCGACTAATCTGCACACCTGATAATCCTCTCAGCTGCTCCCTCTCTCTTGGTGGTCGACTTGATGTTTGCGCGGTGTGATTTTCAGGGGAAGTGAATGAGTTGAGTTAGATCCTAAGACCAGAGAAGACGAGAACAGACTGGGTCTACACTAATCCAATCCACCATTCCCGTCTGACACAGTCCGGAACGGCAACTTGACTTCCCCATGCATTGTATCAATGCTCGCATCGACAGAAGCTGGACAAACAAGCAACTACATACCAAAGGTTACACAGAAAAGCTGGAGAAACTCAGCGGGTGCAGCAGCATCTATGGAGCGAAGGAAATAGGCAACGTTTCGGGCCGAAACCCTTCTTCAGACTGATCAGGGGTGGGGGTGGGTGGGGACAAGAAAGGGAAAAGGAGGAGTAGCCGGAAGGCTGGAGGGTGGGAGGAGACAGCAGGGGGCTGAGGAAGGGGAGGAGACAGCAAGGACTAACAGAATTGGGAGAAGTCGATGTTCATGCCCCCGGGATGCAGACTCCCCAAACGGAATATGAGGTGCTGTTCCTCCAATTCCTCATATTCCGTTTGGGGAGTCTGCATCCCGGGGGCATGAACATCGACTTCTCCCAATTCTGTTAGTCCTTGCTGTCTCCTCCCCTTCCTCAGCTCCCTTGCTGTCTCCTCCCACCCTCCAGCCTTCCGGCTACTCCTCCTTTTCCCTTTCTTGTCCCCACCCACCCCCACCCCTGATCAGTCTGAAGAAGGGTTTCGGCCCGAAACGTTGCCTATTTCCTTCGCTCCATAGATGCTGCTGCACCCGCTGAGTTTCTCCAGCTTTTCTGTGTAACCTTCGATTCTCCAGCATCTGCAGTTCCCTCTTTAACACTACATACCAAAGGTGATGTTTCCACTAGTGGGAGGGAGAGTCTAGCACTCGAGGTCATGGCCTCAAAATTAAAGGATATCAACTTCTTTTAGGAAGGAGATGAGGAGAAATTTCTTCAGCCAGAGGGCGGTGAATCTGTGGAATTCTTGGCCACACAGTAGGCTGTGGAGGCCAAGTCAATGGATATTTTTAAGGCCGAGATAGATAGATTCTTGATATGTACGGGTGTCAGGGGTTATGGGGAGAAGGCAGGGGGATGGGGTTAGGAGGGAGAGATAGATCAGCCATGATTCAATGGCGGAGTAGACTTGATGGGCCGAATGGCCCAATTCTGCTCCTATCCCATAAGAATAATATCCTGTTTGAGTTACTGCTTCTTTTCTTGTAAGCGCTGACTGTTTATTTGCTGTCCCTTTGACAGCTGAACAATGGACTATTTTAAAATATAGAAATATCTAAATATAGAAAACTTTCTGAAATTCTCCACAGAATAATCAAGTCAAGGTGTCTTTTGTGTTTAAGAAACAGTTAAGGGGCCTGTCCCACTTCGGCGACTCTTTAGGCAACTGCCGGGGACTAGTTTTAATGGAATTCACCTACGACACCTGGCGACAACCTACATCAACACCTACGACTGCAAAATTTGGCGCCATTGTCGAAAATTTGGCGAAAATTTCTCAACATGTTCAACATTTTCCGACAGTCGCCTGTAGTCGCCCAAAAAAATCGCCTAAGTAAGTAAGTAAGTAAGTCTGAAGAAGGGTTTCGGCCCGAAACGTTGCCTATTTCCTTCGCTCCATAGATGCTGCTGCACCCGCTCAGTTTCTCCAGCTTTTTTGTGTACATCCTATAGCAGAGTTCCTTCTTAAACACAAGTAAGTAAGTTTATTGGCCAAGTATTCACATACAAGGAATTTGCCTTGGTGCTCCGCCCAGAAACAAGTCACAACATGACATACAGTTTGCAGTTACGAATGACTCGGAAAACACTAAACATTAATAATAATAAGTGTTCAAGAAGGAACTGCAGATGCTGGAAGATCGAAGGTACACAAAACTGCTGGAGAAACTCAGTGGGTGCAGCAGCATCTATGGAGCGAAGAAAATAGGCGACGTTTCGGGCCGAAACCCAAAGGAAATAGGCAACGTTTCGGGTCGAAACCCGAAGGAAATAGGCAACGTTTCGGGTCGCCTATTTCCTTTGCTCCATAGATGCTGCTGCACCCGCTGAGTTTCTCCAGCAATTTTTTGTACCATTAATAATAATACAACATGAATGATAAAACACCATTGATAGAAACATGGAAACATAGAAAATAGGTGCAGGAGTAGGCCATTCGGCCCTTCGAGTCTGCACCGCCATTCAATATGATCACGGCTGATCATCCAACTCAGTATCCTGTACCTGCCTTCTCTCCATACCCCCTGATCCCTTTAGCCACAAGGGCCACATCTAACTCCCTCTTAAATATAGCCAATGATCTGTGGCCTCAACTACCTTCTGTGGCAGAGAATTCCACAGATTCAGTGTGAAAAGAGCATGTGATGTGAATCAACAAAATACCAGATCAAAGTGGGACAGGCCCTTTAGATGGGTAGTTGGATATGACAGGTTTGGAGGAATATTCACCAAACACGGGCAGGCAGGTGGGACTAGTGTAGCTGGGACATGTTTCCTGGGATTGTCAGGACTGTCTTATGAAGAAAGACTGGATAGACTTGGTTTATACTCTCTAGAATTTAGGAGATTGAGAGGGGATCTTATAGAAACTTACAAAATTCTTAACGGGTTGGACAGGCTAGATGCAGGAAGATTGTTCCCGATGTTGGGGAAGTCCAGGACAAGGGGTCACAGCTTAAGGATAAGGGGGGAAATCCTTTAAAACCGAGATGAGGAGAACGTTTTTCACACAGAGAGTGGTGAATCTCTGGAACTCTCTGCCACAGAGGGTAGTTGAGGCCACAGTTCATTGGCTATATTTAAGAGGGAGTTAGATGTGGCCCTTGTGGCCAAGGGGATCAGGGGGTATGGAGAGAAGGCAGGTACGGGATTCTGAGTTGGATGATCAGCCATGATCATATTAAATGGCGGTGCAGGCTCGAAGGGCCGAATGGCCTACTCCTGCACCTATTTTCTATGTTTCCATGTTTCTATCAATGGTGTTTTATCATTCATGTTTTATTATTATTAATGGTACAAAAAATTGCTGGAGAAACTCAGCGGGTGCAGCAGCATCTATGGAGCGAAGGAAATAGGCAACGTTTCGGCCCGAAACCCTTCGGGTTTCGACCCGAAACGTTGCCTATTTCCTTTGTGTTTCGGCCCGAAACGTCGCCTATTTCCTTCGCTCCATAGATGCTGCTGCACCCGCTGAGTTTCTCCAGCAGTTTTGTGTACCTTCGATCTTCTATGTTTCTATGTTTCTATGTTTCTATGTTGGCCGGTGTGGGCAAGTTGGGCCGAAGGGCCTGTTTCCGCACTGTATCACTCTATGACTATGAACTGAGCTGAAGCTCCTGGGCTGTCCTGCTCTGCATTCTACGCCCGCGACCCAAACAAAAACCAAATGGTTAGTTGTACATCCAATCCAATCCAATCCAACTTTATTTGTTAAGCACTTTAAGACAACCAATGTTGACCAAAGTGCTGTACAGAAGAATAAACAAGACATAACTAAGTGTGTTTGAAATGCATGTAAAAGCCAACACGGTGATGGGTGATTTAAGCTGACGTGTGTAGTGCATCCTCAGCCCTCATCATGTGAAATGAATATTTCATTTTGCAAGATATGTACGGGTCATTAATTTACAGTTTTGCCACAGGTCTAATCTGCTTTTATTTTGCCCTGATATCTTTCTCCTGACAGATAGCGATTTCAGCCCCTTAATTTGCTTTAAAATTGTATTAATCAACATCTGACCCTGATGAACAAACTGCGACGGTGGTAAATCAATGATGGAGAGTGACAACATACGCTGAGAGTCAGGTATAATCTGCTGGCTGTTTTGTTGCCTTTCTCATCCCTGAGACTAGCTTCATTCCATGTCAACTGAAACAGGCTCACAACTCCGGTTAAAGTCTTGGAATAATCTTCAGCTGGCCTGGAGGGGCAGCGCATATTATTCACACAAAACATCTCTTTACTGACATGCTGATTAAGCTTGGCAATGGCTTATTGCTAAAGGGCCTGTCCCACTTGCCCGATTTTTTCCGGCGGCTTGTCGGCACCCGTCATATTCGCAGCAGGTGCCCAAAATGTTGAAAATGTTGAAAATCCAGCGGTGACCAGAAAAAGGTTCGACTCTTTGGGCGACTGCTCACCACCAAACAAGCGTCACCCCATATCCCCTGACTCCGCTATTTTTAAGAGCCCTATCTAGCTCTCTCTTGAAAGCATCCAGAGAACCGGCCTCCACTGCCCTCTGAGGCAGAGAAATCCCCAGACTCACCACTCTCTGTGAGGAAAAGTGTTTCCTCATCTCCGTTCTAAATGGCTTACTCCTTATTCTTAAACTGTGTGGCCCCCGGTTCTGGACTCCCCCAACATCGGGAACATGTTTCCTGCATCTAGCGTGTCCAAGCCCTTAACAATCTTATATGTTTCAATGAGATGCCCTCTCATCCTTCTAAACTCCAGAGTATACAAGCCCAGCCGCTCCATTCTCTCAGCATATGACAGTCCCGACATCCCGGGAATTAACCTTGTAAACCTCAATAGCAAGAATGTCCTTCCTCCTTAAGAGGCTTTTGGATGGGCACTGGATATGCAGGGAATGGAGGGATATCATTTATGTGCAGGCTGGTAAGAGTTGGTCTTGGCCTCATGTTCAGTAGAGACATTGATGGCCAAAGGCCTATCCTGTGCTGTACTGTTGTAAGTTCTAAAGTTCTATATTCCAAAACACAGAGTGCCAAATATAGTTCACAGCATTGTGGAGAATATCATTAGAAATAGTGCTACATTCACGGGCAGAAAAGGGATTTAAAAGAGTCGGGCGATTGTTTTTAGTTTTAGATACAGCATGGATACAGGCCCTTTGGCCCATCAAGTCCACACCAACCAATGGTCACCCATACTCTAGTTCCACCCTACACACTAGGAACAATTTACAGAGGCCAATTAACCTACAAAACTACAAGTGTTTGGGTTAGAGTTATAGAGTGATACAGCGTGGAAACAGGCCCTTCGGCCCAACTTGCCCACACCAACCAACACGTCCCATCTACACTAGTCCCACCAGCCTGCGGTTTGGCCCATATCCCCCTAAACCTGTCCGATACATTTATCTGATTCAATATTCCTTGAATGTGGGATGAAACCGGAGCACCCGGAGAAAACCCAAGTGGTCACGGGGAGATCGTGCAAACTCCGTACAGACAGCGGCCGAGGTCAGGATCGAACCGGGGGTCTCTGGCGCTGTGAGGCAGCGGCTCGACCGCCGCGCCACCGTGCCGCCCTGGAACCGGACGGGATTGTACGGGACGACCGCAGACCAGTGCGCAAAGAGCCGCCATCTTGCCCCCCATTAATTCCCTCGCTGCCATCGAACGGTTAAACCGTAATCCTGCCTTTTGATCGTTAAATTGATGGCGTAACGTTTATGCGCATATGAATTGTGAGTGGGGGGGGGGGGTGGGAGGGGGGGGGGGCTTCTGGTTGTGAGCAGCTGTGGACTGGGCAAGGAGCTGAAGTTAAGATGTGAGCTCGTCTTCTGAGGCCAATTAAACAAATTGCAGCAAAATGCATTTTATTAGTACTTGCCCGTAGCCATGGAACACTGCAATACATTTATTTCAGCCTTGCACTGAAACAAATGATCACATTAGCTTGTGAATGGCTGCAGACTCACTAGAGAAAGCCTTTGGGGTTTCTCAACTGCCTGGCCCCCCCAAACAAATCCACCTACCTCTTTTATTTGTATTTTTTTTCCTGCAATATATTTGGATGTGTTCACGTTCGAACCCTCTTAAATACACACCCAGTTTGCTCAATAACTGTACATCTATCAACGTGTATCTCAGTCCATGGTGATTTATAGGAAAGACATAATCCAATTCTATTTTGGCCTCTTCCATTATCTTCACATCAAATTCAGTGAAGTGGTTCTAATTATAATTCTAGTAATACAGATGCATAAAAGCACAAGCTAACAGCAAATTAAGCCTGACTAGGATTCGCTATTCGCTGCGATGTGCAGCCCAGGATAGCTCAACAGAGAGACTGAGATACAGCGCAGAAACAGGCCCTTCGGCCCACCAGGTTCGCACTGACTGACGATCCCTGCACATTAACACTACCCTATTACTCAGAGGGTGGAGGGTACATAGAACCATGCTAGTATGTTTCTGCTCTGTACCACTTTTACACCGAGCCAATAAACCGACAAACCTGGAACGTCTCTGGAGTGCGGGAGGAAACCGAAGATCCCGGAGAAAACCCACGCAGGTCACGGGGAGAACGTACAAACTCTGTACAGACAGCGCCCGTAGTCGGGATTGAACCCGGTCTCTGGTGCTGCACCACCGTGCCACCCTAAAATTGCGGGATGCTGATTTAGTTTAGTTTAGTTAAGAGATACAGCGCGGAAACATACTAGCATGATTCTATGTGAAAATGTTGCCCCTCAGGTTCCTATTAAATCTTACCCCCTCTCACTTTAGACCAATGTCCTCTGGTTTGCCCTCCCCCAGCATAATGGGGCGGTGACAGAGTCCCTGCCTCACAGCGCCAGAGACCCGAATTCGATCCTGACTACCGGGGCCCTCTGTACGGAGGTTGTATGTTCTCCCCGTGACCTGCATGGGTTTTCTCCAGGTGCTCCGGTTTCCTCCACACACGATCCAAAGACACAGAGTTTTGTAGGTTAATAGACCTCTGTAAAGTTCCCCTTGGCAGTCATTGGAGACCCTCCAACTATTTAGTTTAGTTTAGTTTAGAGATACAGCGCGGAATGTCAGGACTTTCATATGAAGAAAGACTGGATAGACTCGGCTTGTACTCGCTAGAATTTAGAAAATTGAGGGGGGATCTTATAGAAACTTACAAAATTCTTAAGGGGTTGGACAGGCTAGATGCAGGAAGATTGTCCCCGATGTTGGGGAAGTCCAGAACAAGGGGTCACACAGTTTAAGGATAAGGGGGAAATCTTTTAGGACCGAGATGAGAAAAACATTTTTTACACAGAGAGTGGTGAATCTCTGGAATTCTCTGCCACAGAAGGTAGTTGAGGCCACAGTTCATTGGCTATGTTTAAGAGGGAGTTAGATGTGGCCCTTGTGGCTAAAGGGATCAGGGGGTATGGAGAGAAGGCAGGTACAGGATACTGAGTTGGATGATCATATTGAATGGCGGTGCAGGCTCGAAGGGCCGATTGGCATACTCCTGCACCAATTTTCTATGTCTATGTCTATCCACAAACTCCTACGAACCCGCTACGGACATTCTCCGAGTTCGAATCAGGGGAAAACACAGGAGAACTCTTGAATTACCTCATACAGTGGGACAGGCCTTTAACTATCCTCAATCAGGATTGTAACATAGGAATTTGATATTAAGCAATAAGAATATTTGGTAATTTTTATATTATGGTGGTGGGAGTGTTTAGTTTAGTTTAGTTTACTTTAGAGAAACAGGCCCTTCAGCCCAACGAGTCTGCGCCGACCAGTCACAGTCGGCCCTCTCCTCATTCTCATCCACTTCACCTCCCAGTACTTTTCCACCGGTCCCTCCTTCTCCTCACCTGCCTGCCACTCCCCTCTCATCAGCCCAACTCTCCTCACCTGTTGCACTCAGTTGCCTCTGATCACCAATTAACCCGGTATATAGACTCTCCTCACCATTCACACAGTGCCAGATTGTTCTCAGCATTCATGCAAGACTCTCCAACGTTTTCCCGACTACCTACACGGATTCGAACCTGCCTGCCCCTGACCATTCCGTCCTGTCGTCTTCCCGGATATCACCTCAGCCTTCTGTCCCCGACCACGGCCTACGTCCCGTACCTCCTGGTTTCTGTCTGCCTCTCTCCTGGGCTGTTTGGTGTATCCCTGCAACGGCTCCTCAACTTCCTGCCTGACTTCGACTCTCCTTTCATCTGTCCCTCGCTGGTTTGTTTGCATCGTGTGCTGGATCTCCTGGTTACCGGACCTTCCGTTACCCCGACTACGTCTCCTGCCTGCCCCTCTTCGGAACCCTCGCTCAATCCTGAGCCTCTGTGTGAGTACGGTGTACCCATTCCGGTGTTTCTACTCTGTGCTGCTATTGGGTCCAAGCTATACCCGTTACACAACCAGCGATCCCCGCGCACTAACACTACCCCACACACACACACGAGGGACTTCTTCTTCTTGCGTATGGTGTGCACAGCCTAAAGTTGTAAGACAACTTGGTCTGTTTGATCTTCTGTTTGTGCACGCCAGGATGATTGCATTCGTCGAAACAGGGTGGACCACGTGAGAATTGAAATCTCCCAACACCGGGGACAATTTACACTTATACCAAGCCAATTAACCTACAAACCCGTACATCTTTGGAGAGTGGGAGGAAACCGCAGATCTCGGAGAAAACCCACGTGCTGTTTCATGCTTGTTTTATAAATGTTATTATTGTAAATAATTTCGATTAGAAACAAAAAGTGAGTATTTTGAAGTATGATTACCAATTCAAGGAAGGTCATCATCAAAGCAATGTGCAAGACCAAACAATGAGGGCGGCCATGGTGGCACAGCGGTAGAGTTGCTGCTGCACAGCGCCAGAGATCCGGGATCAATCCTGACTCTGGCTGCTGTCTGTACGGAGTTTGTACGTTCTCCCCGTGACCTGCGTGGGTTTTCTCCGGGTGCTCCGGTTTCCTCCCACACTCCAAAGACATGCAGGTTTGTACGTTAATTGTCTTTGATAAACTTGTTCCTGGTATCATTGTGTCATACAGTCCTACAGGATTGAACCGTGCCCTTCGGCCCATCTTGCCCACACCGGCCCACATGCCCCATCTACACTAGTCCCACCTGCCCGCATTTGGTCCATATCCCTCCAAACCTGTCCTATCCATGTACCTGTCTAACTGTTTCTCAAACGTTGCGATCATCCCAGCCTCAACTACCTCCTCCGGCAGCTCGTTCCATACACCCACCAACCACCCTTTGTGTGTAAAAAAAGCTACCCTTCAAATTCCTATTAAATCTTTTCCCCTTCGCCTTGAATCTATTGTCCTCTTGTTCTCGATTCCCCTCCTCCGGGCAAGAGACTCTGTGCTGAAGAAGGAACTGCAGATGCTGGAAAATCGAAGGTAGACAAAAATGCTGGAGAAACTCAGCGGGTGTGGCAGCATCTATGGAGCGAAGGAAATAGGCAACGTTTCGGGCCGAAACCCTTCTTCAGACTCCCCAAGAGACTCTGTGCGTCTACCTCATCTATTCCTAATGTAGGATAGTGTTAGTATTCGGGGTGATCGGTGGTTGGTGCGGACTCGGTGGGCCGAAGGGCCTGTTTCTGTGATGCATCTCAAAGATACGCCTTCCATTTAATTGCAAGTACCTCAATGGAGTGGTTAAAAACACACTGCTGATTATAAACGACTCAGACACTCTACACACTAACGTCTGGTGTTGCCAAGTCTCAGGGCCTAAAGACACAATGGGAAGTCCAACCAAAGTCTAGCCTATCTGACGTATTGTAACGGTTAATTAAAAGTAACTTTACAGTGCTGCCAAGTCAAGTGAAGACACAACAGCTGTGGGCATCAGAGACACACGCACACACGCACACGCACACGCAGCAGCAGCAGCAGAGTAGTGTGAGCTTGGCAGGTTCTTGGCCCAAGATAGACACACAATGCTGGAGTAACTCAGAGGGACAGGCAGCAGCATCTCAGGAGAGAAGGAACGGGTGATGTTTCGGGTCGAGACCCTTCTTGAGTCTGAAGACGGGCCGTGATTAGAAAAGTCACCTATTCCGTTTCTCCGCAGATACTGCCTGACCCGCTGAGTTACTCCACCTTTTTGTGTATGTCTTTGAGGTTTTTTTTTTGTTTTGTTTTGTTTATTTTATTAGAAGTTAATACAGTACAGTGGAACCTAATTTTAGGTGCCAACTATGTCATACCGTAATCCATTCTATGTACAATCTCTAGTTTTATGTTATGAGAAGGAAGTAAGCAAGACAAGAAAAAGAAAACAATAGAATAAGGATGGAAGTGGAAAAATAGATGGTAGAGAGTAGAAAAACGTGAAGTGTGTGTATAAAATTTTTAAAAAAAATAATAAAAAGCGGAAAGTAGAAATAGAAGAGAGAAATGTTCAAATCTGTATTCGGAGATGTAGATCTATCCGAGTCATGAACTGAAATCAGCAATCTTTACGGCACCGCTGCATCACATGATTCCAAAAAGTCGATGAAAGGAGACCAACTCCTTAAGAATTGGTCATATTTATCTATTAGTCGGAGTCTCATTTCTTCAAGGCGTGCTATGTCCATTTGAGGTTTGACGTTCTTGGACTGCTTTCTCTGGAACGTCTGAGGTTGAGAGGAGACCTCTCAGTTTTATTTTAATTTTTAGAGATACAGCGCGGAAACGGGCCCTTCGGCCCACCGGGTCTACGTCGACCAGCGATCCCCGCACATTAACAAACATTTACACTGCACTGCCTCAATCACACGGATGTCCTTCCTCAAATCCAACACAATAAAGGCAATTTTTACAATTTTACCGAAGCTAAATAATCTACAAACCTGCACGTCTTTGGAGTGTGGGAGGAAACCAAAGTCCTCGGAGAAATCCCACGCAGGTCACGGGGAGAACGTACAAACTCCGTACAGACAGTACCCGTAGTCGGGATCGAACCCGGGTCTCTGGCGCGGTGAGGCAGCGATTCTACTGCTGCGCCAACGTACTGCCCCAAATCTCACACTATGGAATCTCACAAGCTGCCTGCCCCTTTTCTGGGGTTACGCCCGGATCCTAGAGAGGGAATACCCGCTGTCCACGGGCACGCTGGGGGATTTCCGGGACCGCTGGGCACCGCGGGGGGGTGGAAAATATCCTCGACAAGGAGTGTGGTGCAGTTTGAAAATTTAGTGAGAGAATGGAGCGGCTGGGCTTGTATACTCTGGAGTTTAGAAGGATGAGAGGGGATCTTATTGAAACATGTAAGATTGTTAAGGGTTTGGACACGCTAGAGGCAGGAAACATGTTCCCGATGTTGGGGGGAGTCCCGAACCAGGGGCCACAGTTTAAGAATAAGAGGTAAGCCATTTAGAACGGAGACACAGTGAGTTGTGAGTCTGTGGAATTCTCTGCCTCAGAGGGCGGTGGAGGCCAGTTCTCTGGGTACTTTCGAGAGAGAGCTAGATAGGGCTCTTAAAGATAGCGGAGTCGGGGGATATGGGTAGAAGGCAGGAACGGGGTACTGATTGAGGATGATCAGCCACGATCACATTGAATGGCGGTGCTGGCTCGAAGGGCCGAATGGCCTACTCCTGCACCTATTGTCTATTGATAATTTGGTGAGTTTGTATTTTGGTGGTGGGTGTGTTACCGCTGTTTTGGTTTGTAAATATTATTATTTATAATAATTGATTAAAACGTTTTTGACTAAAAACTGCGGACCATTGAGAACAGATTTCTATTCTGCTTTATTACACTTTTCAAGGCACCAAAGAATTTCTTTACCACAATCTCCAGTGTTTTGTGCTTTAATTTCAAAGAAGTGAACAATAGGCAATAGGTGCAGGAGTAGGCCATTCGGCCCTTCGAGCCAGCACCCCATTCACCTGTGATCATGGCTGATCATCCACAATCAGTATCCCGTTCCTGCCTTCTCTCCATAATTCCCGGACATTATTGCCATAGAGGGAGTGCAGAGAAGGTTCACCAGACTGATTCCTGGGATGTCAGGACTGTCTTATGAAGAAAGACTGGATAGACTTGGTTTATACTCGCTAGAATTTGGAAGATTGAGGGGGGATCTTATAGAAACTTACAAAATTCTTAAGGGGTTGGACAGGCTAGATGCAGGAAGATTGCTCCCGATGTTGGGGAAGTCCAGGACAAGGGGTCACAGCTTAAGGATAAGGGGGAATCCTTTAAAACCGAGATGAGAAGAACTTTTTTCACACAGAGAGTGGTGAATCTCTGGAACTCTCTGCCACAGAGGGTAGTCAAGGCCAGTTCATTGGCTATATTTAAGAGGGAGTTGGGTGCGGCCCTTGTGGCTAAGGGGATCAGGGGGTATGGAGAGAAGGCAGGTACGGGATACTAAGTTGGATGATCAGCCATGATCATATTGAATGGCGGTGCAGGCTCGAAGGGCCGAATGGCCTACTCCTGCACCTAATGTCTATGTTTCTATGTTTCTATTCCCTGACTCCGCCATCTTTAAGAGCTCTATCTAACTCTCTCTTAGAACCATATAACAATTACAGCACGGAAACAGGCCAACTCGGCCCCACAAGTCCGTGCCGAACAACTTTTTTTCCCCTGAGTCCCACCTGCCTGCACTCATACCATAACCCTCCATTCCCTTCTCATCCATATGCCTATCCAATTTATTTTTAAATGATACCAATGAACCTGCCTCCACCACTTCCACTGGAAGATCCAGAGAATTGGCCTTCTGAGGCAGAGAATTTCACAGATTCACAACCTTCTGTGTGGAAAAAGTATTTCCTCATCTCCGTTCTAAATGGCTTACCCCTTATTCTTAAACTGTGATAATGGTTCTGGACTCCCCCCAAACATCGGGAACATGTTTCCTGCCTCGTTATTTTCTCCGGGTGCTCTGGTTTCCTCCCATACGCCAAAGATGTGCAGGTTTGTAGGTTGGTCGGCTTCTGTATATCATCCCTAGTGTGTAGGGTAGAACTAGTGTACGGGTGATCGCTGGTCAGCACGGACTCGGTGGGCTAAAGGCCAGTTTGCGTGTGGTGTCAACCGAACACTAAAACAAAAAAAACTTTCAAAGATAATTGTAATTGTAAATCTTTATTGTCATTTCCTGAGTATTCGCATACTCAGAGGAAACAAAAAAACGTTTCTCAACCAGTGTCCATTCAGTTTTCGTTACAAAATAAATAGCAATTAAAATTAAAATACATGTCATGAACAATTTAACAATTTAACAATTTAACCCTCTAATAACATTCAATAACATTCAACAGCCGTACAACTGGGGATTAAAAAAATAAGACATCAAACGATAACCAAAGACAAACGGAGTCTTTCTTTACAAACCACGAAACAGAATGTGTGAAGATCTTGATTAGTACGGGTGTCAAGGGTTAGGAGAAGGCAGGAAAATGGGTAGCAGGCAGAGACCTAGCGGAGTAGACTTTGGGCCAAACGGACTAATTCTACTCCTATAACTTGTGAGCCTGTGAAGATCGACACAAACAAATCGAACATCAACATTCTCAACTGTTACTGTATGTCATGTTGTTACTTGTGGGCGGAGCACCAAGGCAAATTCCTTGTATGTGAATACTTGGCAAATAAACTTACTTACTTACTTACTTAAAAAGCTGGAGTAACTCAACGGGTCAGACAGCATTACTGGGATAAGACGAATAGGCGACGTTTCGGGTCGAGACCCTTCTTCAGACCCGAAACGTCACCTATTCCTTTTTCTCCAGAGATGCTGCCTGACCTTCCGAGTTACTCCAACTTTTTGTGTCTGTCTTTGGGGGTGGGGAGGTGAGTAGCCCGTGATGGGCGCCGTTGCAACCAGCCTCTGCCGATATCTCTCGTTCCCCTTATCCCTAACCGGTGTGAAGAAGGGTCTCGCCCCGAAAAACGTCACCCATTCCTTTCTCTCCAGAGATGCTGCCTGGCCCGCTGAGTTACTCCAGCTTTTTGTGGCCACCTTCGGTTGAAGCCAGCACCTGCAGTTCATAGAAACATAGAAACATAGAAATTAGGTGCAGGCGTAGGCCATTCGGCCCTTCGAGCCTGCGCCGCCATTCAATATGATCATGGCTGATCATCCAACTCCGTATCCTGTTCCTGCCTTCTCTCCATACCCCCTGATCCCTTTAGCCACAAAGGCCACATCTAACTCCCTCTTAAATATAGCCAATGAACTGGCCTCGACTACCCTCTGTGGCAGAGAGTTCCAGAGATTCACCACTTCCTTCCTCAGAGAGTTCCTTCCAACACACACACACACACACACACACACACACCACACACACACACACACACACACACACACACACACACACACACACACACACACACACACACACACACACACACACACACACAGTGTGGGGTCAGTAACTGATCCCACGTGTTTTCCTGACCTTTGTGTTTGCTGGCTCCAGCAGTGAGGTGCACAACCGATTAATTGCAGTGGCACTGATAAAAGTCGAGGCAGGAAGTGCCATTTGTCTTCAGCATAACGTCGTGCATCATTTCAAGATAAATGCAAACTCATTTATGTTCCCCCTTCCGCGGCAAATCTCTCAGAGCTGTGGCCGGTGAGAATGATGTCACCCTATGGCGCTGGTCTCTGCTCCTGGGGAGGCAAAGGTCGGCGAGAGGCCACGCAGTTCACCAGAGACCGCCTTCTCCCAAAGGTGCTGTAAAAGCTGCAAGGAGCCCCCCCCCCCCCCCACACCCCCCACACCCCCTGCTCATCATCAGTAATCTCCCATCGACCGCCTCTGTCCCGGCCTGATAAATGACACAAACCGTCGGGCCGGTCCATCACGGGCTCTGACTGACCTCCCCCCCCCCCCCCCCCCCCCCCCCCCCCCTTTTCTCCCCACCAGCGAAGGGATCTACAGGAGTCGCTGCCTCAAAAGGGCAACCAGCATCGTCAGAGACCCACACCATCCTGGCCACACACTTATCTCACCCCTGCCATCGGGAAGAAGGTACAGGAGCCTGAAAACTGTAACGTCCAGGTTCAGGAACAGCTTCTTCCCCACAGCCATCAGGCTATTAAACACCGCAACCTCCAAATAAACTCCGAACTGCATAGACGTGGGGGCATTGGTTTTGTCTTTTTGAACTATTAATGGGTTTTTTTTTAGTGTGTGTGTGTGTGTGTGTGTGTGTGTGTGGTGTGTGTGTGTGTGTGTGTGTGTGTGTGTGTGTGTGTGTGTGTGTGTGTGTGTGTGTGTGTGTGTGTGTGTGGAAGGTTGCAACCTTAACGTGGTCCGCCCTGTTTCGACTAATGCAATCAACTCGACGTGCACAAACGGAAGATCAAATAGAACAAGTTGTCCTACAACTTTAGGCTGTGCACGCCACACGAAAGAAGAAGTGTGTGTGCGTGCATGTAAGAGTGTGAGTGTGTGTGTGCATGAGATTATGTGAGTGAGTGTGCATGTGAGTGCATGAGTTAGTGTGTGTGCGTGAGAGTGTGCGTGTGCGTGTGAGTGCGTGAGTAAGTGTGTGCGCGTGTGAGTGCGTGAGTGAGTGTGTGTGCGTGAGAGTGAGTGTGTGTCACGGGTTGAACAACATCTCTGGGGAAAAGGAATAGGTGACTTTTCGGATCGACACCCTTCAGACCTGAAACGTCACCTATTCCATCTCTCCAGAGATGCTGCCTGTCCCGCTGAGTTACTCCAGCACTTTGTGTCTCTCTTCGGTTGAAACCAGCATCTGCAGTTCCTTTCCACACAAATATGTGTGTGTGTGTGTGTCTGAGTGTATGTATGTATATGTGTGTATATGTACATATACACACACCGTGAACTTTTTCTTCTCGTTTATTATACTGTTTACACTTGTAAATTGTCCCGAATGTGTAAGTTAGGGTTACCCCTCCTTAATTGAAATACAATGGACATATTACGCTCCACAGCCTGTAACTTCACACGTATTGTAAACCCAAGTATTTGTTTATTTGATAGAGAGCAGAGCATTCGAATATGGCTTCATACATAAATCCACGTGCAAACACACTCTGCATGTGAGCAAATAGATTTGCACCAAGTTAGTATATGCAGGCATGCATGTTTTGTGTGCACATATATACATATGCAAATACACATGCATGCAAGCATATGCACGTATACACATGCATGCACACAACACACTCGCATAAGCACATGCAAATACGCTCGCCAATAGATAATAGACAATAGACAATAGGTGCAGGAGAAGGCCATTCGGCCCTTCGAGCCAGCAGCCCATTCACTGTGATCATGGCTGATCAACCACAATCAGTACCCCGTTCCTGCCTTCTCCCCATATCCCCTGACTCCGCTATCTTTAAGAGCCCTATCTAACTCTCTCTTGAAAGTATCCAGAGAATTGGCCTCCACCGCCTTCTGAGGCAGAGAATTCCACAGATTCACAACTCTCTGTGTGAAAAGGTTTTTCCTCGCCTCCGTTCTAAATGGCTTACCCCTTATTCTTAAACTGTGGCCCCTGGTTCTGGACTCCCCCAACATTGGGAACAAGTTTCCTGCCTCTAGCGTGTCCAAACCCTTAATAATCTTATATCTTTCAATAAGATTTACCTCGCATCCTTCCAAATTCCAGAGTATACAAGCCCAGCCGCTCCATTCACTCAACATATGACAGTCCCACCATCCCGGGAATTAACAGTGTGCGAACCTACGCTGCACTCCCCCATGCACGCATGTACACACACCCACACAAACCCACGTAGACACACACGCAGGCAGGCACATACAAACTCATGCATGCATATAAACATACACGCGCGCACACACACGCACGCACGCACGCGCACACACACACATACATATGTGCCCACACACACACACACACACACACACACACACACACACACACACACACACATACACACACATACACACATACATATGTGCACACACACACACACACACACACACACACACATACACACACACACACACACACACACACACACACACACACACACACACACACACACACACACACACACACACACACACACACACACACACACACACATACACCCACACACACACACACACATACACACACACACACACACACACAACCACACACACACACACACACACACACACACACACACACACACACACACACACACACACACACACAGAGCAGCTAATGTTAAATTCACCACAATCCTTCATAAGAACATAAAGGAATAATCAGTTATAAAGGAGGCTGAATATTCACTGTCAAATCTTCTACATAATTGAGTAATGATGAATGTTGATAACTTCGTTCAGAAAACTAGCTGGGAGGAGTCACTGAGCCCCTGAGTGTGTACGGAAATCACAAACACTCAGTTGTAGCTCACAATTGTTAATTATCTTGTCATCTCACAGGGCGTAATAGTTAAGAGCTCGCTCTGTGTTCTTTTGAAAGACTTCAATAAAATTGTTCAACAATAAAAAGGGATACCACATTTGCCCCCACCGAAAGAGTTGTGGCACGGTGGCGCAGCAGGTAGAGTCGCTGCCCCACAGCGCCGGAGACCCGGGTTCGATCCCGACTACGGGTGCTGTCTCTACGGAGTTTGCACGTTCCCCCCGTGATCTGCGTGGGATCTTCGGTTTCCTCCCACACTCCAAAGATCTACAGGTTTGTAGGTTAATTGGCTTGGTGTAAATGTAAAATTGTCCCTGGTGTGTGTACGTTAGTGTTAATATGCGGGGATCGCTGGTCGGCACGGACCCGGTGGGCCGAAGGGCCTGTTTACGCGCTGTATCTCTAAACTAAACTAAACTAAAACTGTTGACATTGAGAAGGAATTGACATAGGTTCGTTCATTGAGTCTCACACTAAATCTGGTCTTTGTTCTTCGCCAGTATTGAACTCTTAAACCCCTGTCCCACTGTACGAATTCATTCCAAGAGCTCTCCCCGAGTTTCCCCTGATTCGAACTCGGAGATTTACGGTAATGGCCACTCGTAAGTACTCGGGGCTCTCGTGGACGTTGTTCAACATGTTGAAAAATATTCACGAGTCTTCCCGTCCTTACCTGCCGTTAGCGAGTCTTCCCGAATACCTGCCGTTAGCGTTACGAGCCGCTAAGAGACATCCCCGAGCTCCGACGTACCCGCTACGTTCATTCTCCGTGCTTACCACGAGTTTGATTTTTTTTAAACTCGGGAGTGCTCTTGGAATGAACTCGTACAGTGGGACAGGGCTATTAATGTCCAAGTTGTAAGACTCCCACATCAAGCATCTTTTGCTTGGTGTGTAATCGATTTGTAGTTTTGTTTAGTTTAGAGATACAGCGTGGAAACAGGCCCTTCTGCCCATCAAGTCCCCACTGACCAGCGATCCTCGCACACTAATACTATCCTACACACACTAGGGACATCTACAATTATACCAAGCCTACTGTCTCTGCCACTTCCTTTCTTCCCCCCCCCCCCACCCCCCTCCGACATCAGTCTAAAGAAGGGTCTCGACCCGAAACGTCACCTACTCCTTTTCTCCGCAGATGCTGCCTCACCCGCTGAGTTTCTCCAGCATTTTTTGTCTACAAACCTGCACGTCTTTGGAGTGTGAGAGGAAAGCCAGAGAAAGCCCACACAGGTCACGGGGAGGACGTACAAACTCCGTACAGACAGCACCCGCAGTCAGGATCGAACCCGGGTCTCTGGCGCTGTGAGGCAGCAACTCTACCGCTGCACCACTGGGCCGCTCCAAATTGTAAGATAGCATTTTAACAAATCCCATCGGAACTTTTAGTTCAAGGATATAATAATTTTCAATATCCTTCATTCTGTCATATCCAGCAGGAAAAAAAAACTCTTCAGTAAGTGATACTAAAAGGTAATAGAAAAAAAATAGTGTGTCTACAGTCATCATTCATTGGGACTAATATCCTCTGAGGTGCTGACTGGTCTGGCTCACAGTAACCTTTGCAAATATATTAGTAAGTGATTGTTACCCAAGGGTATAATGAATATAGAGTACACTTCTGAACCAAGCTAGATATTGCAGCAAATTGTGGACGCAGCCCAGACCATCACACAAACCGACCTCCCTCCCATTGACTCCATCTCCACCTCACGCTGCCTCGGCAAGGCCAGCAGCATCATCAAGGACCAGTCTCATCCCTCTTCCCCCCTCTCACCATCGGGCAAAAGGTACAGAAGTATGAAAATGCACTCCTCTAGATTCAATGTTTAAGAAGGAACTGCAGATGCTGGGAAAATCGAAGGTAGACATAAACGCTGGAGAAACTCAGCAGGAGAGGCAGCATCTATGGAGCGAAGGAATAGGTGACGTTTCGGGTCGAGACCCTTCTTCTTCGAAGGGTCTCGATCCGAAACGATAACTATTCCTTCTTCGAAGGGTCTCGACCCGAAACGTCACCTATTCCTTCGCTCCATAGATGCTGCCTCACCTGCTGAGTTTCTCCAGCGTTTTTGTCTACCTCTAGAATCAGAGACAGTTTCTTCCCAGCTGTTATCAGGCAACTAAATCATCCTACCACAACCAGAGAGCGGTCCTGAACTACTATCTACCTCATTGATGACCCTCGGACTATCCTTGATCGGACTTTGCTGGCTTTACCTTGCACTAAACGTTATTCCCTTATCGTGCATCTGTACACTGTAAATGGTTCGATTGTAATCATGTATTGCCTTCCCGCTGACTGGTTAGCACGCAACAAAAGCTTTTCACTGTACCTCGGTACACGTGACAATAAATGAAACTAAATTAAACTAAACTAAATTAATTCCTAGGTTAAAGAACGGAATTTCATTGCAATCTAATGCCGCTATTTGATTTCAGATACAATAAAATCAGTCCGGTTTGGCCTATGCAATCTCTCAGTTGTCAATCATTTTAACTCCCCTTCCCATTCCCACACTGTGTGGGAAGGAACTGCAGGTGCTGGTTTACAGCATAAAGAGGCGCAAAAAGCTGGAGGAACTCAGCGGGTCAGGCAGCATCTCTGGACAAAATAAATAGGTGACGTTTCGGTTCAAGACCCGATCTGAGAGTCTGAAGATGGGTCTCGACCCGAAACGTCACAATAGACAATAGGCAATAGGTGCAGGAGTTGGCCATTCGGCCCTTCGAGCCAGCACCACCATTCACTGTGATCATGGCTGATCATCCACAATCAGTACCCCGTTCCTGCCTTCTCCTTTTGCCAAAGCCAATTAGCCTACAAACCTGTACGTCTTTGGAGTGTGGGAGGAAACTGGAGCTCCAGGAGGAATCCCACGCAGGTCACGGGGAGAACGTACAAACTCTGTACAGACAGCGCCCGTAGTCAGGATGGAACCCGGGTCTCCGGCGCTGAGTGAGGCAGCAACTCTACTGCTGCACCACCCTGCCACCTGTTCCACTGCTGTACCGTTCTATGTTCTACAGGCCTGCCTCACCTTAACGAACCTTCAATACATCGCCTTAACGAAGAAAATGAACTGCTTAAGATGTTGCTAGACTCTCTGGAGCCATGGGGAAATCTGTCTCTCAGTCCAGTCCACCCTGACTTTGTTAAACAATCATTCTGCCGAGCATTCACACACCTCTCAAGGAAGACATCTTTCGTATATTTAAATATGTTTGACATTCAATAAATGAGGATTAACTTGCCCTGGGTAAGTGAAAAAAAAAAAAATCCTCGCCATAAGAAAACCAAATACGATTATGCAGATGAGGAAATTATACAGACAAGTGTAAAGTTTAATACATGATAATTATTTGAAAAGATATAGCTGAACATTGATTAGTGTTACCTTCAGTGGAGGGTAGAGTGAAGTGACTCTGGGTCTCAGGATGTGGAAACAGGAATCGAAAACGACAAGGACTTAATACAGATGGAAGTGTGTAGATTTAATAAAACATTAACAATGATCTTTTCAACGGCGTAAATCTCCATGCAACGTAAAACAAAAGACCTTCAACACGAGCAAATGCTTGGCTTGGATCGACATGATTAGATATCGGTTTTTAATGCACACAAATAAATTGCGCTTGTGTTTTCGTTTCAGAGATACAGCGCGGGAAAAGGCCCTTTGGCCCACCGGGTCCGCGCCGACCAGCGACCCGCGCACACTGATGCTATCCTACACACACACACACACACACACACACACACACTGGAGACCAGTTACGATTTTGCCAAAACCAATTAACCGACAAATCTTTGGAGTGTGGGGGGAAATCAGGCTGAAAACGTAGACAGGCCACGGGGAGAACGTGCAAACTCTGCACAGACAGCACCCGTAGTCGGGTTGGAACCCGGTTCTCTGGTTCGCTGTGAGGCTGCAACTGCGCCATTGTGCCACCCCTAATCTGTAAAGAATTATATGTGTTGTGGAGCCATACAGCATTGAAACAAGCCCTTCAGCCCAACTTGCTCACACTGACCTCTCACTGTATACCTATGCCCTCCAGTGCTAGATAGGGCTCTTAAAAATAGCGGAGTCAGGGGATATGGGGAGAAGGCAAGAACGGGGTACTGATTGGGGATGATCAGCCATGATCACATTGAATGGCGGTGCTGGCTCGAAGGGCTGAATGGCCTACTCCTGCACCTATTGTCTATTGTCTATTGTCTATTGTCAGATTGGGCAAGGTACGGTGAAATGTTGTTTTTGCATACAGTTCAGTACATTATCACTATACAAAGCACAATCCCAAATTAGAAATAGTCCATTGGAACCAGATACAAGAGTCGCCAGTATTTGGCGCCATTTTTACAGTTCGAGTTGCTTTAAGTGCAGCCTGTCATAGAAAACATAGAAACATAGAAATTAGGTGCAGGAGTAGAGGCCATTCGGCCCTTCGAGCCTGCACCGCCATTCAATATGATCATGGCTGATCATCCAACTCAGTATCCTGTACCTGCCTTCTCTCCATACCCCCTGATCCCCTTAGCCACAAGGGCCACATCTAACTCCCTCTTAAATATAGCCAATGAACTGGCCTCGACTGCCCCTGCGGCAGAGAGTTCCAGAGATTCACCACTCTCTGTGTGAAAAAAGTTCTTCTCATCTCAGTTTTAAAGGATTTCCCCCTTATCCTTAAGCTGTGACCCCTTGTCCTGGACTTCCACAACATCGGGAGCAATCTTCCTGCATCTAGCCTGTCCAACCCCTTAAGAATTTTGTAAGTTTCTATAAGATCCCCTCTCAATCTCCTAAATTCTAGAGAGTATAAACCAAGTCTATCCAGTCATAAAGGCGCATTGTCCTGGCGACATGGCGTGGTCAGCCTGGCCAAGCAAAGTTCCTGATTCCCTTAAGGGGCCTGTTCCCACTTGGTGATTTTGCCGGCTTGATATCAGGGTCGCCAAAAGGTTTTGAACATTCCAAAATCCAGCGGCGACAATGAAATTGTTGCGCCGCTTGAAAAAACACCGCGCGTCGATACGTCATCACGCCGCGCCACCGCCACGTCACGCCGCGTAATTTTCGGTGACCTGAAACGTCAGTCAATGATGCCGGCAGTCGCAGAAAAATTCGCCATGTAAAACAGGCCCTTTACGCTCCGAGAACGACTCTACGCTTTTACGTAATCCATTCCGCTCATGACTTTGTGCACAATTGTAGACAGGTTTTTCAGTTTTGTTTAGTTCCGTTTCGAGATACAGGCCCTTCGGCCCACCGAGTCCGTTCCGACCAGCGATCCCCGCACACTTGCACTATCCCACACGCACACACACTGGGGACAATTTACATTTTTACACCCAGCCAATTAACCTACAAAACTGTACGTCTTTGGAGTGTGGGAGGAAACCGAAGATCTCAGAGGAAACCCCACGCGGGTCACGGGGAGAACGTACAAACTCCGTACAGACAGCGCCCGTAGTCGGGATCGAACCCGGGTCTCTGGTGCTGTGAGGCAGCGACTATACCGCTGCGCCACCGTGCCGCCCCGCTGTATCTGAAAATACCAAACCAATACCAATGGCAATAAAATAAAACCACCCTACCAACAGATGCAGTTGCAGAATGGATAAACTTACAACAGGGCTCAAACACTAGCCAACCTGACATTACCTTACGCTGGAATGCATCCAGATCAGAAAGCGCTGGAGGCTGGGGTTTATACTGCTCCAGTTTTCATTAGCACATACTCTATTTTGGGAATCAGCCACGTTTAATCTCCGCCTGCGTGCTGTAATGACTATTATGTTGCTAATAGCTTTTCAAGAGTGTCTCAATCACAAAAGTAGGCTTAGAGTCAGAGAGCGTGGAAACAGGCCCTTCAGCCCAACTGGCCCATGCCGACTATGCTAGTCTCACCTTCCCGCGTTTGGCCCATATCCCTCCAACCTTTCCTATCCATGTACCTGTCCAATTGCCGTTACCGTACCTGCCTCAACTACCACCTCTGGCAGCTCGTTCCACACACCCACCACACATGTGAAAAAGTTGCCCCTCAAGGTTCCTATTAAATCTTCCCCCCCTCACCTTGAGCCTATGTTCTCTGGTTCTTCATTGCCCAACTCTGGGTGAAAGACTCCATACATTCAACCTAACTATTCACCGCATGATTTTATATACAACTCAATGCGATCACCCCTCATTCTCCAGCGCTCCAAGGAATAAAATCCGAGCCTGCTCAATCTCTCACTAAAGCTCTGGCATTTGAGTCCTGGCCACATCCACGTAAATCTTCTCAGCACACCTTCCAGCTTGAGAGACAATGGACAAATAGGTGCAGGAGTAGGCCATTCGGCCCTTCGAGCCAGCACCACCATTCAATGTGATCATGGCTGATCATCCCCAATCAATACCCCGTTCCTGCCTTCTCCCCATATCCCCTGACTCCGCTATCTTTGAGAGCTCTATCTAACTCCCTCTTGAAAGCATCCAGAGAATTGGCCTCCACTGCCTTCTAAGGCAGTGAATTCCACAGATTCGCAATTCTCTGGGTGAAGAGGTTTTTCCTCGTCTCCGTTGTAGATGACGTGTGCAGCGTGTTTTAAGAAATATTACTAAAACAAGCTGGGTGGCACGGTGGCGCAGCGGTAGAGTTGCTGCCTCACAGCGCCAGAGTTGGGGTTCGATCCCGACTACGGGTGCCGTCTGTACGGAGTTTGTACGTTCTCCCCGTGACCTGCGTTGGTTTTCTCCGGGATCTCCGGTTTTCCCTCAAGGATGTACAGGTCTGTAGGCTAATTATCTTGGTATCATTGCAAAATGTCCCCAGTGTGTGCAAGTTAGCGGGGGGGGTCGCTGGTCGGCGCGGACTCGAGGGGCCGAAGGGCCTGTATCTCTAAACTAAACTAGACTAATGTACAACTGTAGTATGATGAATAGCCGTGTAATATTACAGTAGGATTGCAACGAGGTGGTACAGAGCTGTAAAAGTGTGCTCATGGTTTCTCCTGTAATGGGCATGGAATTCTATTTAGAGAGCTGGCTGTGATGGTGACAGTTTCATCCGCTTAGAACGCAAAAAATATCAGAATATTCAATTCAATGAAAACTCCTGTTTCCTCCCACACTTCAAAGAGTGTACGTTTGTAGGATAATTATCTAGGTATTAATGAAAATGGTCCCAGGTGTATGCAGGGTGGTGCGAATGTGCGGGGATCGCTGGTCGGCACGGATTCGGTGGGCCGAAGGGCCTGTTTCCATGCAGTATCTATAAACTTAGTTTAGTTTATTGTCACGTGCACCAAGGTGCAGTGAAAATCTTTACTAAAGTAAACTAAAGCTACATATATGGAAAAGGGGGAGGCCATTTAGAACGGAGATGAGGAAACACTTTTTCTCACAGAGAGTGGTGAGTCTGTGGAATTCTCTGCCTCAGAGGGCGGTGGAGGCAGGTTCTCTGGATACTTTCAGTGCTAGATAGGGCACTCTTAAAGATAGCGGAGTCAGGGTATATGGGGAGAAAGCAGGAACGGGGTACTGATTGTGGGATGATCAGCCATGATCACAGTGAATGGCGGTGCTGGCTCGAAGGGCCGAATGGCCTACTCCTGCACCTATTGTCTATTGTCTATTTCCTAATGAAAACATAAGATAGACACAAGAAGCTGGAGTAACTCAACGGGTCAGACGGCATCTCTGGAGAAAAGAAATAGGTGACGTTTCGGGTCGAGACCCTTCTTCAGATATGACCCGACCTGAAATGTTGCCTATTCCTTCTCTCCAGAGATGCTGCCTGACCCGCTGAGTTACTCCAGCTCTTTGTGTCTATCTTCAGTTGAAACCAGCTGCTGCAGTTCCTTCGTACCCAAATGAAAAGATAAACACCCACTAACATCTGACCTTCATGTTCAAAGTTTTTTGTAAGATTTTTTTTTTGTTCTTCTTTATCTGTGGTAAA
>NC_073404.1:29140503-29168003 GCF_028641065.1 Leucoraja erinaceus
CGCTGTGTTACTCCAGAATTTTGTGTCTATCTTAATAATGCCAGAAATCATTTCTGGGCTTTTTCAGTTTAGTTTAGTTTAGTTTAGAGATACAGAGCGGAAACAGGCCCTTCGGCCCACCGATTCCCCGCCGACCAGCGATCCCCGCACACTAACACCATCCTACACACACTAGGGACTAATAGATTTACTATTTCTGCCAACACCAATCAGCCGATAAACCTGAATGTCTTTGGAGTGGGGGAGGAAACCGAAGATCTCGGAGAAAACCCACACAGGTCACGGGGAGAACGCACAAACTCCGTACAGACAGCACCCGCAGTCAGGATCGAACCCAGGTCCCTGGCGCTGTGAGGCAGCAACTCTACCGCTGCGCCACCGTGCCACCCTAAAGGATTTATAAAACAATTTTTAAATGAGTGTCTCATAAAATCTTTTTGCGGTGTGTTGTTTGTGCCAATAGTCCATTGATCGTTAAACATCACGCAGTCTGAAGAAGGGTCCCGACCCAAAACGTCACCTGTCCATGTTCTCCAGAGATGCTGCCTGGCCCGCTGAGTTACTCCAGCACATTGCGTCAATCTTTGCTATCAACCAGCATCTGCAGTTCTTTGTTTCCACGACTGCAATATTTGTCCTGTATTTATTTAAACGTGTCTACTGATGACAAATGCATAATTAATTTGCAATTCCTACAGACCAACGGATGACTGAAATAATACTTTATTAATATCAGACTATATAATCTGAAGAAGCCTCTCGACCCGAAACGTCGCACATTCCTTCTCTCCGGCGATGCTGCCTGTCCCGCTGAGTTACTCCTGCCTTTTGTGTCTAGAAACATAGAAAATAGGCGCAGGAGGAGGCCATTTGGCCCTTCAAACCAGCACCGCCATTCATTGTGATCATGTCCCCAATCAATAACCCGTGCCTGCCATCTCCCCGTATCCCTTGATTCCATTATCTGTGCGGAGGTTGGGAAAAGCCACAGAGTACCAGAGTATCTGAGCGACGGAGGCAAAGATCAGATCTCATCTAAGACGTTTCCATTGACGAAGGCAAACAACGTTTGGGGTTAACTTTTCATCTAATGCCCGTGATGTGCATTTCATGAAAGGATTTCTCCATCAATGTGAAGCTGGTGAAGAGACCCATTGCCACAGGAATGATTCCGGCAGTGATTGCTCAGGCAAAGGGTTTCTGCCACTGAGCAAGACCAGCCTTGGGGATGATAGGATCATCGCAGCCGATCACTTCTTCTCCATGTAACGATGGGGTCACTGGAGTGCTGGAATCCCACGCTCCTCACACACCGGCTCCATCCAAACACCACGCTAAAGGGCTTGTCCCACTTGCCGATTTTGTCGGCGACTGCCGGCATCATTGACTGGCGTATCAAGTCGCGGCGTGACGTGGCGTGACCACGTGACCACGTGTTGACGCGAGTCGTTTCCTCAAGTGTCGCAACATTTTTTTTGGTCTCTGCTGGACTTTGAAACGTTCAAAATCTTTCAGCGACCCTGATAGGTCAGTCAATAGACAATAGGTGCAGGAGTAGAGGCCATTCGGCCCCTCGAGCCAGCACCGCCGTTCAATGTGATCATGGCTGATCATCCCACAATCAGTACCCGGTTCCTGCCTTCTCCCCATATCCCCTGACTCCGCTATCTTTAAGAGCCCTATCCAGCTCTCTCTTGAAAGCATCCAGAGAACCTGCCTCCACCGCCCTCTGAGGCAGAGAATTCCACAGACTCGCCACATTGACGCATTGACAAGTGGAACAGGCCCCTAACTAACTAAAAACAGACGCAGAAAGCTGGAGTAACTCAGCGGCTCAGACAGCATCTTGGGACAGTTTCTTCCCCGCTGTAATCACGTAACTGAACCAACCTACCACAACTTCAGAGAGCAGGTAGACAAAAATGCTGGAGAAACTCAGCGGGTGAGGCAGCATCTACTGAGTGAAGGAATAGGTGACGTTTCAGACCCTAAACGTCATCTATTCCTTCGCTCCAAAGATGCTGCCTCACCCGCTGAGTTCCCCCAGCATTTTTGTCGGCCTTCGATTTTTCCAGCATCTGCAGTTATTTCTTAAACAACTAGAGAGCAGTTAACTTCTTCCGTCTGAAGAAGGGTCTCGACCCGAAACGTCACCCATTCCTTCTCTCCAAAATGCTGGAGTAACTTGCTGAGTTCCTCCAACATTTTGTGTCTCCCTTCAGTCCTGAACTACTATCTACCTCATTGGTAACCCTTGGACTATTCTTGATTGGACTTTACCTGGCCTTAACCTCGCCCCTATCATTTTCCTGCACACTAATCGTATCACGTATCGTCTTTCCGTTGACGGGTCGCTGGCAACGAAAGCTTTTCACTGTACCTCGGTACACGTCACCATCAACTGAACTGAATTGAAAAACTGTACTGAACTCTGAAGAGAAGGAATCGGTGACGTTTCGAGACGAGACACTTCTTCAGTCTGAGAGTCAGGGGAAAGAGAAATAACTCTCGTCAGAGTAGACCTAACTTGTGCAGATTATTTCCTTCAATCATAACCATATATATAACCATATAACAATTACAGCACGGAAACAGGCCATCTCGACCCTTCTAGTCCATGCCGAACACGTATTCTCTCCCCTAGTCCCATATATCTGCGCTCAGACCATAACCCTCCATACCTTTCCCGTCCATATAACTATCCAATTTATTTTTAAATGATAAAAACGAACCTGCCTCCACCACCTTCACTGGAAGCTCATTTCACACAGCCACCACTCTCTGAGTAAAGAAGTTCCCCCTCATGTTACCCCTAAACTTCTGTCCCTTAATTCTCAAGTCATGTCCTCTTGTTTGAATTTTCCCTACTCTCAGTGGGAAAAGCTTATCCACGTCAACTCTGTCTATCCCTCTCGTCATTTTAAAAACCTCTATCAAGTCCCCCCTTAACCTTCTGCGCTCCAGAGAATAAAGACCTAACTTGTTCAACCTTTCTCTGTAACTTAGTTGCTGAAACCCAGGCAACATTCTAGTAATCACTGCACATTCGACTCTGAGAGTGAATATATTTTTCTATGTGACACAGACACTGTTTGTGAATGTATGGCCACATCCATCATGATGTGCTATAGGGAGGGTTAAATCCCTTAACTCAGAGAAATCATCTGATGAGCGTTTGACGGCTCTGGGCCTGTACTCGCTGGAGTTTAGAAGGATGAGCGGGGACCTCATTGAAACTTCACCGAATAGTGAAAGGCCTGGATAGAGTGGATGTGGAGAGGATGTTTCCACTAGTGGGAGAGTCTAGTATCAGAGGCCACAGCCTCAGAATAAAAGGACGTACCTTTAGGAAGGAGATGAGAAGGAATTTATTTAGCCAGAGGGTGGTGAATCTGTGGAATTCATTGCCACAGACGGCTGTGGAGGCCAAGTCAATGGGCATTTTTAAGGCAGAGATTGATAGATTCTTGATTAGTACCAGTGTCAGAGGTTATGGGGAGAAGACAGGAGAATGGGGTTGAGAGATAGATTAGCCATGATTAAATGGCCAAGTAGACTTGATGGGCTGAATTTCATAGTGAGAGGATTTGAGTATAGGAGCAAGGAGGTCCTACTGCAATTGTACAGGGCCCTGGTGAGACCACACCTGGAGTATTGTGTGCAGATTTGGTCCCCTAATTTAAGGAAGGACATTCTTGCTATTGAATTAACCTGGTAGGTCCACCAGGGTAATTCCTGGGATGGCAGGACAGACATATGATGAAAGAATGGATCGACTGGGCATATTTATATCCACCGGAATTTAGAACGATGAGAGTGGATCTTATGAGAAACAGATACAATTATTAAGGGATTGGACAGTCTAGATGCAGGAAAAATGTTCTGGATGTTGGGGCAGTCCAGAACCAGGGGTCACAGTTTAAGAAAAAGAGGTAGGCCATTTTGAACTGAGATGAGGAATAACCTTTCCACTAAGAGAGTTGTCAATCTGTGGAATTCTCTGCCTCAGATGGCAGTGGAGGCCAATTCACTGGATGTATTCAAGAGAGAGCTGGATACAGCTCTTAGGGCTAACGGAATCAAGAGATATGGGGTGAAAGCAGGAACGGGGTACTGATTCTGGATGATCAGCCATGATCATATTGAATGGCGGTGCTGGCTCGAAGGGCCGAATGGCCGACCTATTTTCTATGTTTCTCTGTTTCTAGGAATGGTCTAATTCTTCTCCTAGAACTTATGAGCTTATCACAAACAAGTTCATTGTAAGTATCATGTTATAGAGTTCAAAGCTCATAGCAACAAATACGAGTTTGGTCTCCTTAACCATATTAAATCTATGTAATAAATGATATTCCTTTGAAATAATTGTCCCTTTATTTAAATAAATACGTTACTCTGCAGAAGAATAAATTATCAAGCCTTATACATAAACAAGCTTTTAAATAAATATAATATAATTATGTTTTTTTAAATCAATATTACACTGAAATAATGCTAGACCTGCTGTTAAACATTCATAAGATGCAGACAGAATTTATACTTTGATTTATTCTCCAGAAGCTTTAAATCTGAAATATTTATAGGACAAAATGTGAACATGGATTAACTAATTATTTAAGTTAAGGACCATTTCGTACAATATATTAAACATGAAAGTAATTGGAGTACTTTAAACTTGTTTAACAACATATCTAACATTATATTTTAAAATTAATCACTCAGCTACTAAAGGCACTGAGTCCCATTGCAAACACAGTAAGCAGAGAACCAGGGGCGGCACGGTGGCGCAGCGGTAGAGTTGCTGCCTTACAGCACTTGCAGCGCCAGAGACCCGGGTTCCATCCTGACTACGGGCGCTGTCTGTACGGAATTTGTGCGTTCTCCCCGTGTCCTGCGTGGGTTTTCTCCGAGATCTTCGGTTTCCTCCCACACTCCAAAGACGTACAGGTTTGTATGTTAATTGGCTTTGGTGTAAATGTAACAATTGTCCCTGGTGTGTGTAGGGTAGTGTTAATGTGTGGCGCAGTGATAGAGTCGATGCCTCACAGCGCCAGAGACCCGGGTTCGATCCAGACTACGGGCGCTGTCTGTACGGAGTTTGTGCGTTCTCCCCGTGACCTGCGTGGGTTTCCTCCGGGTGCTCCGGTTTCCTCCCAAGCTCCAAAGACGTGCAGGTTTGTAGATTAATTGGCTTAGTATAAAATTTAAATTGTCTCCAGTGTGTGTAGGATAGTGTTAATGTGCGGGGGGGTCACCGGTCGGTGCGGGCTCGGGGGGCCGAAGGGTCTGTCTCCGCGCTGTGCCTCTTAACTAAACTAAACTTAGGCGGGCTGCTCTTAAAACAATCGGTTTAATTGAGCAGTTTTATTCCAATACTGATTGTGGAAAAAACGCACGCGAATAATTTTATTATAAAAACGTGCAAATTAAAAGTGGTCCCAGAAGTCCTTAGAAAATAAAAATGGTGGGGAATTGACACAGTTGCCTCCCAAGATCAAATCCCACTCCAATCATTTCTCTGGGCTCCGCACGTCTCGGGAGCAGATAAATTCAGTGGCAAGGTGCAGCAACTCAGATAGCCTGACTCTATGCATAGTAAACATCTCACAGTGCCTACAGCAAGCCGTTATCCGAGCACGCTGCTTCGCCTTTATCTGATCCCTCATTGAATGCACAAACAGCCTTTCTTTTCCCCTGAAGACGGCTGGCGAGGGGGGTGGGAGATGGGGGGGGGGGATGGGTGTGGGTGTGGGGGGGGGGGGGAGTTAAGACACAAACAGAGGTCTGAAGAAGGGTCTCGACCGACAGAAACGTCACCCGTTCCTTCTCTCCAGAGACGCTGCCCGTCCCGCTGAGTTACTCCAGCATTTTGTGTCTATCTTCGACTTAAAATTAAAACCTGCATTTCCTTCCTACACATAGGGGATAGCAACATATAAAAGCTGAAGGGCCTGTTGACGTGCTGTGCTGTTCGATGTTATATAGGCTGTTAAGAGTTGATCTTGACATCATGTTCGGCACAGGCATTGTCTGCAGTACCTTCTCTCCAGAGATGCTGCCTGTCCCACTGAGTTACCCCAGCATTTTGTGTCTATCTTCGAAACAGACAGAGGAAATGAAGGGGGTTGGGGGGACATGAATGGAGATACAAACGTACAAACTGAGTGGGGACGGGGAGTCGGGGAGGGGATGGGAGCCAGGTGAAGGGGAGGGGGCTGTGGAGCAGGGGAAAGGCAAACAGATTTGAAAGCATTAGCAGCCACACAGCCCAGCAGATGAGTGTGCAGCCGGGTAACCAGAAGGTGGATTTGTTGAACAGCATTTGACACCGACCCTAACGACTGGCAATAAATCACGTTCACTGCACGGGAACTGGGCCGGGTTTGCACCCTGCTCTGTATAAAGGGGGCAGATGCCTGTACATTGGCAGGGCAGCCTGGTGTGCTGGCTGGGGTTACAATCTGTGCCTTGCTGTCTGCTTCCACTCCTCTCTCCATCTCCCCAGTGCTCACACACTCCCTTGTATTCACGATGCCAGCCGTAGAGTCACACAGAGTGGAAAGAGGCCCTTCGCCCCAACTTGCCCCTGCTGACCAAGAGTCAAGAGTGTTCTATCGTCACATGTACTAGATAGAACAACGGAATTCTCACTTCTTACCAGTGAGTGAACTTGTGAAAAATCGTAGCGCTATCACGGACTGTTTTTGCGCAAATAGAAAGACCGCCAAACCAGAAGATAACAAGATCAGAGATTTACCTATGTACAGATTTACAGGTACATGGATAGGGGGAGTTTTATAGGGATATGGGCCAAACACAGGCAGGTGGGACTAGTGTGGATGGGGCGTGTTGGTCGGCGTGGGCAAATTGGGTCGAAGGGTCCGTTTCCACGCTGGGTCACTCTATGACACAACTACCACCATCCATTCACCCGAACAACAGCAGAAACAGCAGAGTTGGTTATCAAAGCAAACTGTACAACTTCTCTCTGATACCCTAACGGGCCTGTCCCACTTGGGCTATTTTTAGGCGACTGTCATAGTCGTAGCAGGTCGCCAAAAAAAGTCGACTCAGGACCGTACAGGCAACACCCCGGCAACCATGTGGCCTAGTCGCCTGTAGTTGCCTAAAAAATCGCCCATGTGGGACAGGCCCTTTACTCTGTGTTCTGTTTTGTTACTGTTGCTTTTATTTCATGTTGGTCGGTGTGGGCAAATTTGGATGCTGTTTCCATGCTGTACGTCGCAATTACTCTATAATGCCTGTACATTTATGATCACTGCACCCTGCTATAGTAATGGAAGTACCTTGCAGTCAAATGTTGAAATTCTTGTAAAAATTTGATTTTGAGCCAAAATGTAGCTGAAACGCTTATAACGCCAACATTTCTCTGCCTGTTGAATGAAAGAATCACAGGTGCCTGCTCTAATAATATCACACTTAACAAGATCCTTCATTTCCTTTTTTCTGTTAAAATCTTTTTATTCGTTTTTTTCCGAAAAACAAAAACAAGACGGCAAAAAAAATATCGATAAACATAGCAATGATATTGATACATAGGGATCAGGGTTACATTAATAACAGGTATAACCTAAATATGACTCCGGTGTCGACATACACATTGAATATAGACCTCCCGGCCTCTATGTAAATATAGTTAAGTGTTTAAAAGATAACTTATTTATATATAAACGAAAATATAAAGAAAAAAAAGAAGAAAAAAAGAGAAAAGATGAAAAAACTAAAAACTAGGAAAAAAAAAGAAAAACAGAATCCGGGCTGCAAAGAATTTCAACAATTTAAGTCCCTGTTTGTCGTCAAGTCCGTTGCACCATATAAAGGTAAATAATTATTATAAGTTGGAGAGGGGACAATTTATGTTGTATGAAAATGTTGAATAAATCTTAATTTCCACGGAGCTTAAATTAGTTCCTCTTTAAAAATATCTAATATGTATCATACGTTTTAAATATTATTTATTTTAAATTATCTCAAATATAAGCTTGAGTCCGTGCCGGCCAGCGATCCCCGCACACTAGCACCACCCTACACACATGAGGGACCATTTACAATTTTACCAAAGCCAATTAACGTGAAAAACTGTACGTCTTTGGAGTGCGGGAGGAAACCGAAGATCTCGGAGAAAACCCACGCAGGTCACGGGGAGAGCGTGCAAACTCCGTACAGACGGCACCCATAGTCGGGATCGAACCCGGGTCTCTGGCGCTGTGAGGCAGCGACTCTACCGCTGCTCCACCCTGCCACCCCTCATATGTTATTATGATCTTCCTACACATAACTAGAGTTGTTTCTTTTGTGACCAGTTTTGAATAGAAAATATGGAATATTATTTACAATATATAAAAGGAGCTAGTCTAATTTGTTTGGTTCAATTATAACAAAGCAATGACATTATTAATTTAATATATAATATAAATGCAATGGCGGTTGCCTTTAAAAACAAAACGTAATGATATATGGATTAATGTGGGAGATTGTAAGTGAAGTGCATTGTTGCCTGATTTGCTGAAGATGATCTCTGATGTAATTTGGCATACAAAGAAGGTAACAGTCCATACAGATTAAAATTATGCTTTCCCTGATGCACATTTGGACCGGCATTGATTGAATCTCAAAGCCATAAACCTCTACTTAGCCAAAATAGACAGCGGCAGAATGGGAGCTGGCGTGGGGGGTATTTGGATCTATTCCATGTCTCTCTTGGGGCAACATATTGGCACAGCTACCGACGGTGTCTCCGGCCAAATGAGCAAAGTATAACTCAAGTGTGAAGCCAGTGCTCAGAAGAGGGGAAGCTACCATGAATTCTGAACAAATTGGAGGAACAGCCCCTCATATTTCGCTTGGGCAACTTACAACCTGGTGTTATGATGCTGATCTCTCCAACGTCAACTAAACCTTGCATCTCCTCTCCCCCCCTCCCTCCCTCCTCCCCACCCTAGTGGTGGTACTAGTTTCAAAATCGTCTTGTTCAATCTCATTGTCAACAACTCATTTTCACCTCGCCCACATCTAACAAAGGCCTGACTCCTTTATCATCTTTACTTTTTTGCATATCTTTCATTCATTTGTCCTATATCTCCCGATATCTGTCTATATCTGTCTGAGTATAGAAGCTGGGATGTAATATTAAAATTGTACAAGGCATTGGTGAGGCCAATTCTGGAGTATGGTGTACAATTTTGGTCGCCCAATTATACTAAGAATGTCAACAAAATAGAGAGAGTACAGAGGAGATTTACTAGAATGTTGCCTGGGTTTCAGCAACTAAGTTACAGAGACAGGTTGAATAAGTTAGGGCTTTATTCTTTGGAGCGCAGAAGGTTAAGGGGGGACTTGATAGAGGTCTTTAAAATGATGAGAGGGATAGACACAGTTGATGTGAACAAGCTTTTCCCTTTGAGAGTAGGGAAGATTCAAACAAGAGGACATGACTTGAGAATTAAGGGACAGAAGTTTAGGGGTAACATGAGGGGGAACTTCTTTACTCAGAGAGTGGTGGCGGTGTGGAATGAGCTCCCAGTGGAAGTGGTGGAGGCAGGTTCGTTGGTATCATTTAAAAATAAATTGGATAGGCATATGGATGAGAAGGGAATGGAGGGTTATGGTATGAGTGCAGGCAGGTGGGGCTAAGGGGAAAAAAGTTGTTCGGCACGGACTTGTAGGGCCGAGATGGCCTGTTTCCGTGCTGTAATTGTTATATGGTTACATGGTTATATCCCTCATTCCGTTAAGAATAAGGGGTTGGCCATTGAGGACTAAGATGAGGAAAAACTTTTTCACCCAGACAGTTGTGAATTCTCTGCCACAGAAGGCTGTGGAGGCCAATTCACTGGATGTTTTCACGAGAGAGTTAGATGTAGCTCTTCGGGCTAGCGGAATCAAGGGATATGGGGAGAAAGCAGGAACGGGGTACTGATTTAGGATGTTAAGCCATGATGATATTGAATGGCGATGCTGGCTCGAAGGGCCGAATGGCCTACTCCTCCACCTATTTTCTATGTTTCTATTTCCCTTTCCCCTGACTCTCAGTCTGAAGAAGAGTCTCGACCCGAACGTCACCTATTCCTTTTCTCCAGAGATGCTGCCTGTCCCGCTGAGTTACTCCAGCTTTTTGTGTCTGTCCTCGCTATTTACTTACGTGACACGACTGGTCAAATATTTAGTTTGTGTATATATGCAAATATTCTATCTCATCACACATCACGCTGACAGGACCGGAGAATCCTATTTGAACAAAACGGAAGTGGCAAATTTGCTCCCTGCCTGTTCTTCTCCTGCATTTAATTTCTTTACTCTCTCTCTCTCTCTCTCCCTCTCTCTCTCTCCTCTCTCTCTCTCTCGCTCGCTCTCTCTCGCTCTCTCTCTCTCTCTCCTCTCTCTCTATCTCACTCTCTCTCATTTTTTTTGCATCAAAAAATAATTAATTTAATTTCAACACGATACAAAAACCAATAAACCCAAAACCGTGATGTGTGTGTGTGTATATATATGTGTATATGTAGATATTTATGTATATATATATATGCGTGTATATACAGTATGTATCTGTATATATACACACAGTATATATATATATATATATATATACACACACAAATCTTTTTACTCATTTATTACATGTTTACAGAGTACTATGTTTACATAATCTGTATATCTATATATGTGTGTGTTATTATATATGTGTGTGCGTATACGTGTGTGTACGTGTGTGTGTACGTGTGTGTGTGTGTGTGTGTGTGTGTGTGTGTGTGTGTGTGTGTGTGTGTGTGTGTGTGTACGTGTGTGTGTGTGTGTGTGTGTGTGTGTGTGTACGTGTGTGTGTGTGTGTACGTGTGTGCGTGTGTGTGTGTGTGTGTGTGTGTGTACGTGTGTGTGTGTGTGTGTGTGTGTGTGTGTGTGTGTGTGTGTACGTGTGTGTGTGTGTGTGTGTGTGTGTGTACGTGTGTGTGTGTGTGTGTGTGTGTGTGTGTGTGTGTGTGTGTGTGTGTGTGTGTGTGTGTGTGTGTGTGTGTGCGTGTGTGTGTGTGCGTGTACGTGTGTGTGTGTACATGTGTGTGTGTGTGTGTGTGTGTGCGTGCGTGTTTATATATATACACACACACATACATAATAAATATTACACTCACTGAATAATAAATCGGATTGTTAGCAGATGAGGTTTTACGTTTAATCTTTTTGCACGTCTCGCTCCAGTCTGAGCTTTATCATTTCTTAACAGCTAACAGCTTGTTTATGAATAAAAAATGTGGCATGAAACCAAAGGGTGAGTTGTCTTTGTTTTGCCAAGTGCACCGGGACAAAGTGCCTGTCTGTGGCAAGTCTTCACTTCTCACAAGCCCAGCCCGGCCCGGAGCAACGGCACTGTGTTAACCTGCAGCAGCGTTACTGGGACGTGTACCGAGGTACAGTGAAAAGCTTGTGTTGCGTGCTAACCAGCCAGCAGAAAGACAACACATCATTACAATCGAGCCGTCCACAGTTTACAGATACATGATAAAGGGAATCACGTTTAGTGCAAGGTAAAGTCCGATCAACGATAGTCCGAGGGTCACCAATGAGGTAGATAGTAGTTCAGGACCGCTCTCTGTGTTGTGGTAGGATGGTTCAGTTGCCTGATAACAGCTGGGAAGGCCATAAGATCATAAATGATAGGAGAAGAATTAGGCCATTCGGCCCATCGTGGCTGATCTATCTCTCCCTCCTAACCCCATTCTCCTGCCTGCTCCCCATCTTGAGTAGTATGGGTGTCAGAGGTTATGGGGAGAAGACAGGAGAATGGGGTTAGGAGGGCGAGATAGATCAGCCATGATTAGATGGCGGAGCGGACTTGATGGACCGAATGGCCTAATTCTACCCCTATCACTTAGAAACATAGAAACATAGAAATTAGGTGCAGGAGTAGGCCATTCGGCCCTTCGAGCCTGCACCGCCATTCAATATGATCATGGCTGATCATCTAACTCAGTATCCCGTACTTGCCTTCTCTCCATACCCTCTGATCCCCTTAGCCACAAGGGCCACATCTAACTCCCTCTTAAATATAGCCAATGAACTGGCCTCAACTGCCCTCTGTGGCAGAGAATTCCAGAGATTCACCACTCTCTGTGTTAAAAAAGTTCTTCTCATCTCGGTTTTAAAGGATTTCCCCCTTATCCTTAAACTGTGACCCCTTGTCCTGGACTTCCCCAACATCGGGAACAATCTTCCTGCATCTAGCCTGTCCAACCCCTTAAGAATTTTGTAAGTTTCTATAAGATCCCCTCTCAATCTCCTAAATTCTAGAGAGTATAAACCAAGTCTATCCAGTCTTTCTTCATAAGACAGTCCTGACATCCCAGGAATCAGTCTGGTGAACCTTCTCTGCACTCCCTCTATGGCAATAATATCCTTCCTCAGATTTGGAGACCAAATTATGACCTTATAGCCCCTGACACCCGTACTAATCAAGAATTGAATGAAGAAAATGTCCCTGAATGTGGAGGTGTGTGTCTGATGCCCACTGGACTACACATGCTGTAACCTTACACAATCCCCCATCTTTGACAATCTGACATCATTTGCGAGCATACGTTTTGTTACTTTTTGTTCCATTTTTGTTCCATTTCGGGGTGTGCGATGCCTTATTAATCCAGAAGCCTCGTTTAATCATCTGGTTCACTTAATAGGCTGGCCTGGCGCTCAGTGATAAAGCAGTTACTTTCAGCTTGAGCGACTTTGTTCATTGTTTACAGTGTCTCTCCCTCCCCGAGCTCTTTATGTACGGATCGGCTTGTGGGATTCTGTCAAACCGTGTGATTATTTCTGCCGAGTCGTAGAACAATTGCAGAAAGAAAAGCTTCCACCCCCCCCCCCCCCCCCCCCCCCCCCCCCCCCCCCCCCCCCCCCCCACCCGTTTCTCCCGTCCTCCTGCAAGCTTTTAAGAGTCAAACGGCACAGAAACAGCACCTTTAGCCCAAACCGACCAACATGCCCCATCTGCACTAGTCCCACCTGCCCGCATTTGGCCCATATCCCATCTAAACCTGTCCTATCCATCTACCTGTCCAAATGTCTTATTGTCACGAGTCTTGCGATGGAGGGAGTGCAGCGTAGGTTCACCAGGTTAATTCCCGGGATGTCGGGACTGTCATATGCTGAGAGAATGGAGCGGCTGGGCTTGTATACTCTGGAGTTTAGAAGGATGTGAGGGGATCTTATTGAAACAGATAAGATTATTAAGGTGTTTAAGAGGAACTGCAGATGCCGGAGAATCAAAGGTACACAAAAAAGCTGGAGAAACTCAGCGGGTGCAGCAGCATCTATGGAGCGAAGGAAATAGGCAACGTTTCGGGCCAAAACTGAAGAAGGGTTTCGGCCCGAAACGTTGCCTATTTCCTTCGCTCCATAGATGCTGCTGCACCCGCTGAGTTTCTCCAGCTTTTTTGTGTACCTAAGATTATTAAGGGTTTGGACATGCTAGAGGCAGGAAACATGTTCCCGATGTTGGGGGGAGTCCAGAACCAGGGGCCACAGTTTAAGAATAAGGGGTAAGCCATTTAGAAAGGAGATGAGGAAACACTTTTTCACACAGAGAGTTGTGAGTCTGTGGAATTCTCTGCTTGAGAGGGCGGTGGAGGCCGGTTCTCTGGATACTTTCAAGAGAGAGCTAGATAGGGCTCTTAAAGATAGCGGAGGCAGGGGATATGGGGAGAAGGCAGGAACGGGGTACTGATTGGGGATGATCAGCCATGATCACATTGAATGGCTGTGCTGGCTTGAAGGGCTGAATGGCCTACTCCTGCACCTATTGTCTATTGTCTATTATCTTATGAATGTCTATCAAATAGGCTTTGCACTATATTATATATCATAACATATATAGAAGGGTCTCGACCCGACACTGGTCGGCGTGGACTCGGTGGGCCAAAGGCACTCTTTCCGCGCTGTATCTCGAAAGTCTGACTCGAACATTCCCGCTAAACCTCCGGTATTCCAGAGGTTTGCCTCACCTCTCCTTGCATCTAATACCTTCAAATCTAGGCAGCATTCTGGTAATAGACACAAAACGCTGAGTTACTCCATCCCACATTCTGTGTCTATCTTTTGTGTAAGGCAGCATCTGCAGTTCCTTCCTAAACATCGCTGCCTCTCAGCGCCAGAGACCCGGGTTCGATCCTGACCACGGATGCTGCCTGTACGGAGTTTGCACGTTCTCCCCGTAACCTGCGTGGGTTTTCCTCCGGGTGCTCCGGTTTCCTCCCACACTCCAAAGACGTGCAGGTTTGTAGGTTAATTGGTTTGGTGTAAATGTAAAAATTGTCCCTAGTGTGTGTAGGATCGTGTTAATGTGTGGACAGTGCGGACTCGATGGGCCGAAGGGCCTGTTTCTGTGCTGTATCTCTAAACTAAAAAGAACAATTGCTTGGCTATTTAGCATGTTGCTGTTTGTTTCAACTTATATTCAAATGGCTGGCTATTGTTTTTGACAATATAATTGTGACTTAAACTTCAATAAAAAATATTTTGATAGTTGGAAGCCAATTGTCCCGTGGCCAGGATTGACGCGATAATATTGTAAGATTATTTTTATTTGTATTCATGTTTGCATCAATCATTCCGTACAGTTTCTCAAGTTTTCATTTTCACTTGTCTTCCACAAGGCACATTAGCTTAACTCACGTTACTTTAGTATAGAAATACAGCATGGAAAGTGGCCCATCGGCCCATCGTGTCTGTGCCGACCAGCGATCACCCGTTCAGACAAGTCCCATGTTATCGCACGTCTGCATTCACTCCCTACGCACGAGGGGCAACTTTGCAGAGAGCCCACTAAGTGCAGACCGACAAGCCCGCCTGCCTTTGGGATGTGGGCGGAAACCGGAGCACCCGGAGGAAACCCACGCGGCCACAGAACATGCAAACTCCACACGGACAGCACCCAAGGTCAGGATCGAACCCGGGTCTCTGGTGCTGTACCAGCTGATGCCGATACAATTGAACCATCAAACTCACGTCATAAACATTTAAATGGTTGAATTCGATTAAATTAAGGAAGATCTAAGCGGGGGAAAGATTTAATAGGAACCTCAGATGCAACTTTTTTACACAAAGGGTGAATGGAACGAGCTGCCGGAGGAGGTAGTTGAGGCAGAGACTATCAATGTTTAAGAAACATTTGGACAGGTACATAGATAGAATAGCGAGACCTGGGTGTCATGGTACACCAGTCATTGAAGGTAGGCATGCAGGTGCAGCAGGCAGTGAAGAAAGCGAATGGCATGTTAGCTTTCATAGCAAAAGGATTTGAGTATAGGAGCAGGGAGATTCTACTGCAGTTGTACAGGGTCTTGGTGACACCACACCTGGAGTATTGCGTGCAGTTTTGGTCTCCAAATCTGAGGAAGGACGTTATTGCCATAGAGGGAGTGCAGAGAAGGTTCACCAGACTGATTCCTGGGATGTCCGGACTGTCTTGTGAAGAAAGACTGGATAGACTTGGTTTATACTCTCTAGAATTTAGGAGATTGAGAGGGGATCTTATAGAAACTTACAAAATTCTTAAGGGGTTGAACAGGCTAGATGCAGGAAGATTGCTCCCGATGTTGGGGAAGTCCAGGACAAGGGGTCACAGCTTAAGGATAAGGGGGAAATCCTTTAAAACCGAGATGAGAAGAACTTTTTTCACACAGAGAGTGGTGAATCTCTGGAACTCTCTGCCACAGAGGGTAGTCGAGGCCACAGTTCATTGGCTATATTTAAGAGGGAGTTAGATGTGGCCCTTGTGGCTAAGGGGATCAGGGGGTATGGAGAGAAGGCAGGTACGGGATACTGAGTTGGATGATCAGCCATGATCATATTGAATGGCGGTGCAGGCTCGAAGGGCCGAATGGCCTCTACTCCTGCACCTATTTTCTATGTTTCTATGTTTCTCATAGGCTTAGAGAGATGTGGACCAAACACAGGCAGGTGTAGGTGGGTTAGTGTTGATCGACGTAACTGAAATAAAGTTGTTAAGTAAAAAAAAAAATCAATATCTCATTCGATTCAAAAATTTAAAAACATAAATAAGAAAAATAATCAACTTAGCTATGGTCACCTTATTCTTTGCTGTTACTGGTGACCCCATTTAGAAGAGTAATTGTGGTGGTGCAGCGGTAGAGTTGCTGCCTTATGGGCCTGCCCCGCTGGTGGTCTCTGGGAACTAGCGGCGTATCTGCTGGAGTGTGTATGGTGAAGGATGTCCCAGTGGAAGAATGAGGTCCTATGATATGGAGGAAGATGCTGGTTTAAACCAAAGATAGACACAGAGTGCTGGAGTAACTCAGCGGGTCAGGCAGCATCTCTGGAGAACATGGGCAGGTGACGTTTTGGGTCGGGGACCCTTCTTCAGACCATTCTTACGTGTGTTCAGCCTGTTAACCTGAAGAAGGTTAATCAGTCTGAAGAAGGATCCAGAGCTGAAACTATGAAAATTAGTCGAAAGAAGTCTAAAGAATTAGTATTATAATGTATCTGAATGCTGTAAACGGCTCGATTTACAGGATGGGACTGGAAAAGGAAAAGGTGACGTTTCGGGTCGAGACCCTTCTTATTCAGTCCTATAATCTTCTTAGCACATCATCGGTGCCCCGCTCCCTGCCATGGATGCCCTCCACCGAAAACGGTGTCTGAGACGGGCTGGGAAGATCATCAAAGACCCCTCACACCCCAACCATGGACTGTTTGCCCTCCTCCCATCGGGGAGGCGGTACAGGAGCTTCGGGTTCAGTACTAGTAGGATGAGGAACAGCTTCTACAACAACACAATCACACTGCTGAACTCGGAGTCCTGACGATAGATTTCTCTGGTCCCTCCGTCCCCTTTGTTTAATCATTCTGTATTTCTTGATTATTCTGTATCTTCCCTCTTTCTATTTTTTTTGATTTATTTCATTATGTACAACTACTACGGACTGACGCAAAACTGCATTTCGTTGTACTCATACTTGTATTTGTGCGATGACATTAAAGTTGAATTGAATTGAATTGAATCAGCTTAAACCTCTGCTTATCCCTGTGGTACAACATCTGATTGTAGTACTAAATGGTCACTGGAGCCTATAGGTCACTTTGCCTGCACCACCTCTTTAGACTTTAGAGATACAGCGCAGAAACAGGCCCTTCGGCCCACTGACAGTGTACTGGCCCAGCGATGGCCCAGTACACTAGCACTATCCTACACATACTTGGGGGCGATTTACAGTTTTACTGAAGCCAATTAACCTACAAACCCGCACGTCTTTGGAGTTTGTGAGGAAACCGGAGCACCTGGAGAAAACCCACGCAGGTCACGGGGAGAACGTACAAACTCCGTACAGACAGCACCCGTAGTCAGGATCGAACCCGGGTCTCTGGCGCTGTAAGGCAGCAACTCTACCGCTGCGCCACTGTGCCTGCACATCACAGTCACAGTCCTTTCACAAATGTATCGGTGTTCGATTGTGTTATAACTCACTCTGAGTCACGAATCATACTTGATAGAGGCACAAAGAACTGCAGATGTTGGCCTCTTGAACAAAACACAAAGTGCTGGGGGAACTCGGTGGGTCAGGCTGCATCTGTGGAGTGAAGGGACAGGTGACGTTTCGTATCAGGACCTTTGTTTCCTTCCACAGAGTCATACAGTGTGGAATAAGGCCTTTCGGCCTAACTTTGCCCACGCCGACCAACATGTCCCATCTACACCAGTCCCACCTGCCTGCGTTTGGCCCATATCCCTTTAAGCCTATCCTAGTCATGTACCTGTCCAAATGTTTCTTAAACGTAACGATAGTTTGTTCATACCTCGGTCTGCACTTAGAAAAAAACATCGATGGATCTGTGAAATGTTTCCTAATATCCGTGCCTTGATGTAATCCCATCTCTGTTTAACTATGAACATTAAACCATGAAAAAATATTATTGATTTGATGGGCTTTTTTCATAATTAGAAAGCAATTGTAGATAAAACATTACTGAGGAGAGAGAATCAATAATTCTGACATTTTCACTAAACAAGCTTCAAAGTTGAAAGTTAGTCTTCAGGCTAACATAACGTTGAAACAGATTTAAAATTACTATCTGCAATAAAAGGCATAAATTTCAATTCATCAAATTAAGACTTTATAATCATTGGCACATAAACAAATAAAATCTTAATTAAAGCGGAGTAAGTAAGCTTGATGTTTAATGGAATAACAGGCATTTGGCCTGCTTTATGCCCATTCCACATTCTGCACTCTTTAAAACTATTTGAAGAGCAGTTCTTTAAAATTTAGCTAAAATCCCTTAATCAATGCTAATTAGCCCTAACTTGCATATGTTAATTAAGACTATTTACTAAAATTATAGGTATGTACATTCCCAGAGGGGTGCCTGCTGATTTAATTAGTCCCAATTAGCTCTAATTAACACGTGTAAATGAGATGCTGCTGAACCTAAAATAAACACAGCATTCCTTACAGTATTTGTGTGCAGTTTGACTTATTGTTTATGCTTGCAGAGGGGAGAAGAAGCAATTTAATTAATGCAAATTGCTGTCAATGCTCGGATTTTTACAGAAGTCATTCCTTTCTGGAGCGTTGACAGATGTAAAATCTATTACTGTGTAACAGGATTTTCCACCCCGCGTTTCCCAGAAACAATTTCTGATACTGTACGCTGGGCACCACAACGACAAATAAGCAGACTGCTATATAAGAGAATTGTTACTGGTTTACTGGCAGCATGATTAATTTGCAAATCACATTTTCTATGTCTATGGTCTACTCGCCGAGATTAAAGTTTTGGAAGGGAGAAGAAACGCACGTTGCATATAATAAATTTATTTCATTCGCATATTACAATTTAGTCAGCGCCCTGAACAAAATAAAAGCCGACCAAGTCAAACTCGTTACAATTTTTTCCATCAATTAGTGAATTTTTTAAGTTGGCCTTTTGCAATAAAAATATACATAAAATAAATATTAGTTTTCACAATCTTGTAGTGTCACTTGCACTTATACATCAGTTACAGAATCAGATCTTTTTCACACGAGTTTTGGGAGGTATAAGATATGCATACAGTACATAATGAGTTTGTTGCAGCTGTAGTTTGATGCTGTGAATGGCATGGAATAGTACAGTAATTGACACAAGTACCAGGGGTACAGCGAAATTCATGTTTAATATACACTATGATTTACTATACATAAAAAATCAATTGTTGAATCTTTAGTGTGTAGGAAGGAACTGCAGATGCTGGTTTCAACCGAAGATAGACACAGTATGCTGGAGCAACTCAGCGGGACAGGCAGCAAGACTGTTTGAAGAAGGGTCTCGACTCAAAACGTCACCCATTCCTGTCCCGCTGAGTCACTCCAGCATTTTGTGTTTATCTCAAATCAAATCTTTACGCATTTTTGCATCAACTAGTGATTTTTTTAAGTTGGCCTTAGCAATAAAAGTGAAAACAACGGTGGTAAAAAGACAATTAAGTTAAGCCCAAACAAGTACATTTTGCATCGAACATTGAGCAAATATTAGCTTTCACTGTCTCCAATCTTGTTAAGTCACTTGCATGTACATATCAGTCACAGAATTGCTAATAAGATCTTTTCTGCAAGAGAGGGATGCATTTAATTCAAACTGAATACAATGCAAGGTAAATATGAAATAATACTGAGTTTACAAATCACAGTCTGTGGGTAATGACTGTGAAGAGGGTCCGTGGGATGAGAGCATCTTGCTTGTCCCTAGTACGCACTGAGACTGGTCTGTGGACAGACTGGTTAGGATTATCGTCCTGTTTCATCTGTGCTTTCACACCTTCCATATCTCTTCCCCGACCCTCAGTCTGAAGAAGGGTCTCGACTTTTTAGGGGTAGTACAGTGGTGCAGCGGTAGAGTTGCTGCCTCACAGCGCAGAAGATCCGGGTTCGGTCCTGACTACGGGTGCTGTCTGTACAGCCATCTCCCCGTGACCGCGGGGGTTTTCTCCGGGAGCTCTGGTTTCCTCCCACACTCCAAAAGACGTACAGGTTTGTAGGCTAATTGGCTTCGGTAAAAATTCTAAAATGTCCCTAGTGTTTAGGTTAGTGCGAGTGATGGCTGGTCGGCATGGACTCGGTGGGCCGAAGGGCTTGTTCCAGCGTTGTATCTCTAAACTAAACTAAAGATAGCCACAAAATGCTGGAGTAGCTCAGCGGGTCAGGCCACATCTCTGGAGAAAAGGAATAGGTAACATTTCGGGGTTGAGAACTTTACTGAACTGCATGCAAAAATGAATTTCACTGGTAGACAAAAGTGCTGGAGAAACTCAGCGGGTGCAGCAGCATCGATGGAGCGAAGGAAATAGGCGACGTTTCGGGCCGAAACTCCGAGAGTCTGAAGAAGGGTTTCGGCCCGAAACGTTGCCTATTTCCTTCGCTCCATAGATGCTGCTGCACCCGCTGGGTTTCTCCAGCATTTTTGTCTACCTTCGATTTTCCAGCGTTGCCTATTTCCTTCGCTCCATGCAAAGAGTTGAACAATCTCCACTATAGGAAATAGGCAACGTTTCGGGCCGAACCCCTTCCGGGTTTCGGCCGGAAACGTTGCCTATTTCCTTCGCTCCATAGATGCTGCCGCACCCGCTGAGTTTCTCCAGCACTTTTGTCTACCTTCGATTTTCCAGCATCTGCAGTTCCTTCTAAAACAAAGAATTTCACTGTGTCTCTGTACATGTGACAATAGATGCCATCGAATCACTGAGCCAGTGTCGGAGGTTCTTTCGTTGCCTGCCACCGCTCTGTGCGTATCTTCGCGTGTCCAAGTGCTGTGGCGATCATGTCGTGTGTCGTTCCTCTGCGTGGACTGTTAGTCTGGGAGATGCAACTGTGTCACTGGGTGCAGGCAGTCGAGAAGAAGTCGAGTTTGCGACAGTTCCCTTTTACAGCAGGTAGTCCTCGTTGTAACCATTGCTGTCAGACCCTTCGAGTCCTTCCTCGAAGATGGGAGAAAATGACAGCATAATTTAATTCCACCACAGTGTACAGCAGGAAGATTAATGTGCAATAACGCACACCACCAGATTCAGGTAGATAGAAAATGCTGGAGAAACTCAGCGGGTGAGGCAGCATCTATGAAGCGATGGAATAGGTGACGTTTCGGGTCGAAGGACAGTTTCTTCCCAGCTGTTATCAGGCAACTGAACCATTTTTTTCACACAGAGAGTGGTGAATCTCTGGCACTCTCTGCCACAGAGGGTAGTCGAGGCCAGTTCATTGGCTATATTTAAGAGGGAGTTATATATGGCCCTTGTGGCTAAGGGGGTCAGAGGGTATGGAGAGAAGGCAGATACGGGATACTGAGTTGGATGATCAGCCATGATCATATTGAATGGCAGTGCAGGCTCGAAGGGACGAATGGCCCCTAATTTCTATGTTTCTATGTTATCCTACCACAACCAGAGAGCAGTACTGGACTACTATCTACCTCATTGACGACCCTCGGACTATTCTTGATCGGACTTTGCTCACTACCTTGCACTAAACGTTATTCCCTTATCATGCATCTACACACTGTAAGTGGATCGATTGTAATCGCGTATTGTCTTTCTGCTGACTGGTTAGCACGCAACAAAAAGCTTTTCACTGTACCTCAGTACACGTGACTGTAAATTAAACTGAAGATAGCATTTTGTAAATAGACACAAAATGCTGGAGTAACTCAACGGGACAGGCAGCGTCTCTGGATGGATGGAAAGGATGACTCGCCAGGTCGAGACTCTTCGTCAGTCTGAAGAAGGGCCTCGACCCTAAAGGTTAAACATTTTGTTTCGGCATTTTGGTTTGTCTCCCCTGACCCTCAGTCTGAAGCAGGGTCTCGACATCTATTCCTTCTCTCCAGAGATGCTGCCTGACATGCTGAGTTACTCCAGCATTTTGTGTCTGTCTTCAGTGTAAACCAGCACCTGCAGTTCCTTCCCCCACACAAGTGACACGAGGAAGTAAACATGTCGGCAGAATCCCTGATCTGCCTCACCTCATTTGACCGATCTATAAAGCGAGCTACTGCTTCACATAAACATAGCACGGTGAATTCTTATCTTGTATTCGCACGCAGGAAGCATGCGTGCTGCCCGCCTATTTATAGCATCCAGCCAGGAATTTCATTTTGTGCATTAAATGTGGGTCTAGAGAGCAGCCACCTGATCATCGTTTAAACCTGATTCTCTCGTTACATTTAAACCCAATGTAACTGATGATAGTTTAAATGACCCAGAATGGATGCAAATGATTTAAAGGAACACACTCACTATGATGTGGCTGTTGCGCCCATAATTTTAATATTTATTTTATGTATGCTTTTATGATACGGTAACAAAACGATACTCGTTAAGTCTCACCGCTTTATTAAACTGTGTATTGACGACCCACTGGGGGCCGTATCATAGAAACATAGAAAATAGGTGCAGGAGGCCATTCGGCCCTTCGAGCCAGCACCGCCATTCATTGCGATCATGGCAGATCGTCCCCCATCAATAACCCGTGCCTGCCGTCTCCCCATATCCCTTGACTCCCCTAGAGCTCTATCTATCTCACTCTTAAATCCATCCAGTGATTTGGCCTCTGTGGCAGGGAATTCCATAAATTCTCAACTCTCTGGGTGAAACAAGTTTTTTCTCACCTCAGTCTTAAATGGCCTCCCCTTTATTCTAAGACTGTGGCCCCTGGTTCTGGACTCGCCCAACACTGGGAACATTTTTCCTGCATCTAGTTTGTCCAGTCCTTTTATAATTTTATATGTTTCTATAAGATCCCCCCCCTCATCCTTCTAAACTCCAGTGAGTTCCTTCATCCTTTCCTTCTGCCATCGTTACATAGAAACTAGTCAATGGAATTCTTTGCCTCAGAAGTCAGTGGAGGTGAATTCTCTGGAGGTTTTCAAGAGAGAGTTAGATAGAGCCCTTAAAGATAGTGTAGTCGAGGTTTATGGGGAGAAGGCAGGAACGGGGTACTGTTTGTGGATGATCAGCCATGATCAGAGTGAATGACGGTGTAGGCTCGAATGGCCTACTCCTGCACCTATTGTCTATTGTTTATTGTCTATAATCCATGAATTGTGTGGCACGGTGGCGCAGCTGGTTGAGCTGCTGCCTCCCAACGCCAGAGACCAGGGTTCAATCCTGACCTCGGATGCTGTCTGTGTGGAGTTTGTACGTTCACCCTGTGACCGCGTGGGTTTCCTCCCACATCCCAGAGACTTGGGGGTTTGTAGGTTAATTGGCCATCTGTCAAAAAAGTTATTTCCCCTAGTGCTCAGGGAGTGGATGAAAAAGTGGGGTAGCATGGAACTAGTGTGAATGGGTGATCGATGGTTAGCATGGACTCGGTGGGCCGAAGGGCCTGTTTGCAAACTGTGTCTCTAACACTAAAACTAAGGCAAAATCCTAAAATGCTTTATTGATCAGTAAAAAAGTTGGGTTACTGTAACTATTGGAAAAGAAAAAAGGTTTCAATAAACCATAAAGATGGTGTACAAACTCAATCAATATTTCCCAATTGCATTTCCATTTTAACGTTTCCTCTCAAAAATAGAAATGCTATTTAAAATGATTTAATATGGAACAAACACAAATTCCGTTCACTCTTAAAGTTGCAAGTCTGTTGAAGGCAGAATCGTTTCGTCTGCATAAAATAAAAATAATAAGTGAAGCAACGACTTGGACATATAGTTTTAGAAGGAACTGCAGATGCTGGAAAATCAAAGGTGGACAAAAATGCTGGTGAAACTCAGTGGGTGAGGCAGCATCTATGGAGCAAAGGAAATAGGAGACTTCGGGTCAAGACCCTTCTTCAGACTGATGGGCGGGAAGAAGGGACTTATATAGTGCTTCGTACATCTTAAAATAGGCTCTGAACAGTCCTTCCAGAAGCTGGGGATGCTGCCTGACCCGCTGAGTTACTCCGGCACTTTGTGTCTATCTTCAGTGTAAACCAGCATCTGCAGTTCCTCTTATATTCAACCCTATAATTCCTCTACTGCTTTGCCTTAGATATATGCACTGACTTGGCCTCCCCAGCCTTCTATGGCAATGAATTCCACAGATTCACCACCCTCTGACTAAAGTGCGCATCAGAACCCTTATTCAGATATGTATAGATCATATATGTATAAATCAGATATATCTTTACATCTATAATCCACACATAGAGAATCTATACATATACTCCAGCATCTTGTGCCTATCTTTGATTTCTTTCTGTGTAAGAAGGAACTGCAGATGCTGGTTTATCCCGAAGATAGACACAAAAAGCTGGAGTAAGTCAGCGGGACAGGCAGCAACTCTGGAGAGAAGGGATGGGTGACGTTTCAGGTCGAGACCCTTCTTCAGACTGGTGGTTGGTGAGTTATTTGTCTTTTAAAACAAGGGACGCCAAGGTATATAAACTAAGAGCATCTTCCTCTTAAAGGAAAGCTCAGAACGTCTGCCTCTCAACGCTACTTCTCATATTTCGCTTGGGAAGCTTACAACCCAGTGGTATCAATTTGATTTCTTTAACTGCAATCAACCCTTTCACCTCCCCCCCCCCCCTCCCTCCCTCTCCATCCCTCCCCCACCCAAGTTGCACCAGGTTCCCGTTCTCACCCATAATTCTATATCTCTCGTTTCCCTCTCCCCCGACTCTCAGCCTGAAGAAAGGTCTCCACTCCAAAACGTCGCCCATTCCTTCTCTCCAGGGATGCTGCCTGACCTGCTGAGTTACTCCAGCTCTTTGTGTCTATCTTCGGTTTAAACCAGCACCTGCAGTTCCTTCCTGCACTGTTTCTCGTGAATTGCTCAGAAAGATCAAAGACCTCGTTGCTGAGGCCGGGGTCGAGACCAAGGTTACCAAAGCCCCTGTCCCACTTAGGAGACCTAAACAGCAACCTCTGGTGACCTTGCCCACCACCCAAGGTTTCCATGAGGTCACCGGAGGTTTTGATCACTCTCCCTAATGGTTGAAAGTGGTCTCCGCATGGTCGAGGCTTCATCTAGGTTGCTGCTATTTTTTCATCATGATTAAAACCGGCCTCGACTAAAAACAGGTTGTCGTTTTAAAAATCGATCATTTTTTAGTCGCAGGTCTAGTCGAAGCCGGTTTTCTTCATAGTCGAGGAAGGTTTTCAACATGTGTGTGGGAGGTGGTAGGAGGTTGCAGGTCGCCTCGACCTTGATTTTTCTTTGGATGGCGGGCAAGGTCACCAGAGGTTGCTGTTTAGGTCTCTTAAGTGGGACAGGGGACTTTAAGTTGTCGCCCGACCCCAAACTCCCACCTCTGGCAGCGGTAGAGTTGCTGCCTGACAGCGCTTGCAGCGCGGGAGACCCGGGTTCGATCCCGACTACTGGTGCTGTCTGCACGGAGTTTGCACGTTCTCCCCCAGTGACCTGCGTGGGTTTTCTCCGAGATATTTGGTTTCCTCCCACACTCCGAAGACGTACAGGTTTGTAGGTTAATTGGCTTGTTGTCAATGTAAATTGTCCCTAGTGTTTGTCCCTGTCCCACTTAGGAAACTTGAACGGAAACCTCTGGAGACTTTGCGCCCCACCCAAGGTTTCCGTGCGGTTCCCGGAGGTTCCCGGAGGTTTTTGTCAGTCTCCCTACCTGCTTCCACTACCTGCAACCTCCGGCAACCACCTGCAACCTCCGGGAACCGCACGGAAACTTTAGGTGGGGCGCAAAAGTCTCCAGAGGTTTCCGTTCAGGTTTTCTAAGTGTGACAGGGGCGCAGGTCGGCTCTCTAAACTAAACTAGACTCAACTAGACTCTGCGCCGAATTTAAGAGGGAACTGCAGATGCTGGAGAATCGAAGGTTACACAAAAAAGCTGGAGAAACTCAGCGGGTGCAGCAGCATCTATGGAGCGAAGGAAATAGGCAACGTTTCGGGCCGAAACCCAAGGGTTTCGGCCCGAAACGTTGCCTATTTCCTTCGCTCCATAGATGCTGCTGCACCCGCTGAGTTTCTCTAGACTCTGCGCCGAGTTCAACTTGACATCCTTGGCCAGCCCTGGCTGGGGTGGGGGGGCTTTGTGATCTAGGTGAGAACTATTTCCCGGAATTCCTGCATTTACAACCACTAACGAAACGGTGTCTGCAGAAACCAATCATAACAAACAACTTGTGTCGAACGGAACTGCAGACTGTAGAACAGAACATGGCCACAAAATGCTGGAGAAACTCAGCGGGTCTCGCTGGCAGCATCGTATAGTTTCGTTTAGAGATGCAACGCGGAAACAGGCCCTTCGGCCCACTGAGTCCGTGCGGACCAGCGATCACCCCGCACACTTATCCCACGCACACTAGGGACAATTTGTAATATTTACAGACGCTAATTAGCCCACACACCCGCGCGTGTTTGGAGTGTTGGTGGAAACCGGAGCCCCCCGGGGAAACCCCACGCGGTCCCATCTACCTCTCTGGCGAAAAGAATCGGCGACGTTTCGGGCCGCGACCCTTCATCAGACATATAAACAACATGGTTTATTGGAGACAGAGGGAACTGCAGATGCTATACTCTGGAGCAAATTACAAAGTGCTGGAGTAACTCCGCGGGTCAGGCAGCATCTGTGGAGGGAATGGACAAGCGGCGTATCGGGGTCTTCACAGACCCTTCGATGAGAAAAGTTCACTTCTTTTAACAGCACAAATTTGGTCGCTGGAATTTCTCGTGGGGATTAGCAGGACAAAATATCATGCTTTTTATTTAAAAAAAAGGTGCATGGAGTACCCTAAAATCACACCTCAACCTTCTAGATGTTATTCCAAAGTATTTATCTTTTAAAAATATATTGAGGGTTAATAGTGGCGTATGTTTCAATTGGGGTTACATTTAGTGATTTGTGAACCCGGACACTTGAGGTGGTATCCCTTTCATTCCTGCTATATGGGAATCATAGTTCATTATAATGTGAGAACTCTGTCAACATTTTATACAACAGCGTAAAGATTATATCGCAGGATGCATGTGTTATTTTAGGAGGCTAATTATTAAATCGCAAGAGGCAATTTAGGTATTTTAGAGCAAGCATTCTAAATGTTCCCTACCTGTTTAGTATGCAATTATTCGGGTGCTTAGTACATTAATATTGCCCCTACAAACGCATTTTTTTAACGCATATGAAACATTTTGAAGTCTTCATAGTTACTGAGCCATTTATATTCCTGTATTCGGGACGCAAAATGCTGGAGTAACTCAGCGGGACAGGCAGCATCTCTGGAGCGAAGGAATGGGTGAAATTAGACAATAGACAATAGGTGCAGGAGTAGGCCATTCGGCCCTTCGAGCCAGCACCGCCATTCAATGTGATCATGGCTGATCATCCCCAATCAGTACCCCGTTCCTGCCTTCTCCCCCATATCTTACAACATTCTTAAGGGGTTGGACAGGCTTGATGCAGGAAGATTGTTCCCGATGTTGCTGAAGTCCAGAACAAGGGGTCACAGTTTAAGGATAAGGGGGAAATCTTTTAGAACCG
>NC_073404.1:29173003-29175503 GCF_028641065.1 Leucoraja erinaceus
GCCTATTTCCTTAAACGCTGCCTATTTCCTTCGCTCCATAGATGCTGCTGCACCCGCTGCGTTTCTCCAGCACTTTTGTCTTCCTTCGTGGTTAAAGATGCTCTCCTGAAAGTCCAGGTGCTTTCTAGCGCAAGTCCAAATGCAGACGAAACAAACGCTGGCGTCTGGCAGGCAACACCCATTGACATTTCCGAAAATACGTTTAGTGCAGGGAGGAATGCAGATGCCGGCTTCAATCGAAGATAGATACAAAACGCTGGAGTAACTCAGCGGGACAGGCAGCATCTCTGGAGAGAAGGAATGAATGGGTGACGTTTCGGGTCGAGACCCTTCTTCAGTAACTGGCGATCATAAAAAAATTAGCCCTTCGGCCCAACTTGCCGATCAACTGTGTGTCCCATCTGCCCACGTGTTGCCCATATCGCTCTGTCCATGCACCGGTATAAATGTTCTCCGGGGATGCTGCCCCACTCGCTGAGTTCCTCCAGCATTTGTGTGTGTGCGGTTTTTCAAAACATAAAATGTCCCCAGAGATACTAGCTAGAATTGAGAAGATTGAGGGGGGGGGGGGGGATCTTATAGAAACTTACAACATTCTTAAGGGGTTGGACAGGCTAGATGCAGGAAGATTGTTCCCGAAGGTACACAAAAAAGCTGGAGAAACTCAGCGGGTGCAGCAGCATCTATGGAGCGAAGGAAATAGGCAACATTTCGGGCCGAAACCCTTCTTCAGACCTTTAAATCTTTAAAGATTGTTCCCGATGTTGGGGAAGTCCAGAACAAAGGGTCACAGTTTAAGGATAAGGGGAAAGTCTTTTAGGACCGAGATGAGAAAAACATTTTTCAGTGGTGGTGAATCCCTGGAATTCTCTGCCACAGAAGGTAGTTGAGGCCACAGTTCATTGGCTATATTTAAGAGGGAGTTAGATGTGGCCCTTGTGGCTAAAGGGATCAGGGGGTATGGAGAGAAGGCAGGTACAGGATACTGAGTTGGATGATCAGCCATGATCATTTTGAATGGCGGTGCAGGCTCGAAGGGCCGAATGGCCTACTCCTGCACCTATTTTCTATGTTTTTATGTTTCTAAAGATTCTTTGCAGGTTTGGAGATCAGGGACATGCCTATATTTCAATATTTTCCACTCGACTTGGTCTCGGTAACTTTTATTACGGAACCTTTATTCTCGACCCACTGAGGAGAAAAAATTTCTGATCAGATAAATGTTGGACTAACTTTCACCTCGCTTTTGTGTTTTCAAGCTTTCGTTCACCGACTTCCCGAAACAATGCATTATTGATACGTTGAGCTACGAAAGGGTTAAATCTTAAAGCGCCGCCGTAACTGGAGTCTTGCCTGGTGGGAGAGGGAAGAGGAGGGGGTGACCGGGGTGTGACTGGTCCTTGATTATAACGTTCAGGGGGCGAGGGTATACCAGAGGTATGAAAAGGTACAGAAGAAATCCCGATGGCCAAGGAGCCCACAATGGTCCATTGCTGGCGGTGGAGGAGTTGATAACGAAGGGACATGACTCTCAGTCTGGAGAAGGGTCTCGGCCCGAAACACCAGCTATTCCTTTTCTGCAGAGACGCTGCCTAACCCGCCGAGTTACCCCTTCCTTTTACAGCGACATCCCCGTGTTCCTACTCTCCCATTAGTTCAAATCACTTGACTTGACTTGACTCTGCGGCTGGCACGGACACTTTAATAACTGGCACTGGCCACTCAAATCAGCGGCCCCGGACATTTTTTTATGATTGGTTTACTGTTTTTAACATTGTGTTTTTTTACCTGATTTTAACTATTTATTCTGTTCCATCAGGGACTGGATTGTTTTTTTTTTAGTGTTATTATGTGAGAAGTGTTTTAAATTTCATGTGCGAGGCTCCGCTATTCACTGGGAAACGTCTTTTCATTTTGCACTGTACTTGTTGCTTGCAAGATGACAATAAAGGTTGATTGATTGATTGATTGAAATCTATGCAACTTCTCCATCAATCCGTCTACGGATCCTATAAGGTCCTCGTTCGGTCATTCTTCCAGACTCAAGGAATTATTCTAGACTCCAAACCCCCAGCCCCTGTCTCTTGATGGATTAATCCTCCACATCTTGCAGTGCTCTTACTAATCGGCTTTGGGCTGTCCCCAATATGACAATATCCCTTCTTAGACCTAGAAGAGCTGGTTGGTTTTGGCTTGGGCAGCTTATAACCCAGCGTTGACCCGGGTTCGATCCCGACTACGGGTGCTGTCTGTACGGAGTTTGTCCGTTCTCCCCGTGACCTGCGTGGGTTTTCTCCGAGATCTTCAGTTTCCTCCCACACTCCAAACACGTGCAGGTTTGCAGCCTTGGTGTAAATGTAAAACTGCCCCCTGTGTGTATAGGATAGTGTTAGAATGCGGGGGTCGCTGGCCGGTGCGGACTCGACGGGCCGAAGGGCCAGTTTCCGCGCTGTATCTCTAAACTAAACTAAACTCTCCTCCCCTCCCCCACCCGAGCCGT
>NC_073404.1:29180503-29188003 GCF_028641065.1 Leucoraja erinaceus
AATCAGTAACCCCGCTCCTGCCTTCTCCCCATATCCCCTGATCCCGTTAGCCCTAAGAGCTAAATCTAACTCTCTCTTGAAAACACCCAGTGAATTGGCCTCCACTGCCTCTGTGGCAGAGAATTCCACAGATTCACAACTCTCTGGGATAGACTCACACGGGCCGTGGGGGGGGGGGTGGGGGGGGGAGGGGTGGGGGGGGGAGGGTGGTGGAAGGGGGGTGAATGTGGGGGGGAGGGGGGAGGGTGGTGGTGGGGGGGAGGGGGGAGTAGGGGTGGGGGGGGGGGGAGGGAGGGGGGGAGAGGGGGGGAGGGAGAAGGGGAGGGGTGGAGTGGACGGCGGTAAACATGAACAGTGCCGAATTTCCTTTAAAGGTGAACTTGGCAACTGCCCTGCAAGGTAATGTCGACGCGCTACATACAGGTGTATGTCTACGCGCTACATACAGGTGTACTTGCAACTACTGTGCAGTAATCTCTTGTCTTTGGGTTATCTGATATGAGAATCAAAGTCTCCATTTGATGTAATTAGGCGTCATCATTATTTATCGAAATGCCTTGCGTTTATTCTGCCAACCTACTTATTGATGCCCCAAGTCTAAACTAAACCAAATGTAGAGGAGAGGTTGCTTCGTTTAAAATATTTATTACACAAATAAAATGGCCTTTCTGTATTTGTATTTGTGTTGGGGGCAGCGAGAGGGGGGAGGGGGTGAACAGGAGGGGTGGATGAAGTCGAAGGAACCCGAGTGGTGAGATTACTTTTGATATGAAGAGTGTGAGTGTGTGTGTGTGTGTGTGTGTGTGTGTGTGTGTGTGTGTGTGTGTGTGTGTGTGTGTGTGTGTGTGTGTGTGTGTGTGTGTGTGTGTGTGTGTGTGTATGTGTGTGTGTGTGTGATTGTGTGTGTGTGTGTATGAGTGTGTGTGTGTGATTGTGTGTGTGTGTGTGTGTGTGTGTGTGTGTGTGTGTGTGTGTGTGTGTGTGTGTGTGTGTGTGTGTGTGTGTGTGTGTGTGTGTGTGTGTGTGTGTGTGTGTGTGTGTGTGTGTGTGTGTGTGTGTGTGTGTGTGTGTGTATGTGTGTGTGTGTGTGTGTGTGTGTGTGTGTGTGTGTGTGTGTGTGTGTGTGTGTGTGTGTGTGTGTGTGTGTGTGATTTATTTATTTAAATGTGATTTTGAACCATGCTGAAAGAGCTGGCGACTTTCCACGACGCTGTCCCTTTAATGGTCATTATCGGCATCAAATGACGTTTATCACCGGGCAAGTTCCCAATGTGCGCGTGTTCGGCGCAGATTATTGGCGAGGGGACAAATTACAGATTGCAACTTGGAACAGTCTCCTCTCCCAAGTTCTGCATTAAACGCTGCCGCACATCATTCAAGGATGCGGAGGGAATTCACTGCGCGCCTGAAGTTACAAATGACATCCATGTTTGTAACATGTCTGTTGTAATCAAACCTGAACAATGTTCCAACCCGCTCAACGTGGCAGCAGCAGGCGGTAGTTGTACAAGCGGCTTGGTGTACAAGCATCTGCAAATATTGTGTGTAAATATACAGCGCGTCCACTGTAGGAAGTAGTATGCATTGTCACCAACAACACTTAACGGTGGATATATTATTAATGTACAGCGGGAATAAGGTGCAAGGGAAACCTGGGGCCTATTTTGTGTGGACAAAGACTTGGCGTTATTGTAGCCGCTGCTGTGTAACAAGCCAAGCTGAGTTTGTGGATTGTGGATGGGCCCGTAAACATTCTCACACAATGACGGGGCGCTCGCCTTCAATCGATACCTCCTTCCATTCCGCCTTGACAGCTACTGGCTTTGGCTCGGGCTTGTTTTGATGAAGCTAAACCTGTTCATACCGCCATCCTTTGATCCCTATCTGATAAATCTCACCCTCACAGCCACGGTCATCTCAGAGATGAAGTACTATTAAAATTAACATCGCGCCCTATGGATTTTTGTTTTGTTTTTGTGTTCTGAGGGGTGTGGGGAGGGGGGGGGGGGGGGTGAGGGGTGAGGGGAGGGGGTGGGGAGCGGGGGGTGGGGTGTGGGGAGTGGTGTGGGGACGGGGTGTGGAGAGGAGTGTGGGGAGGGGGGGTTGGGGTGAGGGGAGGGGGGGTGGGGTGAGGGGAGGGGGGTTGTGGGGAGTGGTGTGGGGACGGGGTGGGAGAGGAGTGTGGGGAGGGGTGGTGGGGAGGGGGGTGTGGAGCGGGGGGGGGGTGAGGGGAAGGGTGTGGGGACGGGGTGGAGGAGAGGGAGTGGGGGGAGGGGTTGTGGGGAGTGGTGTGGGGACGGGGTGTGGAGAGGAGTGTGGGGAGTGGGTGTGGGGAGTGGTGTGGGGACGGGGTGTGGGGAGGGTGGGGTGGGGTGGGGGTGGGGTGGGGTTGGAGGGGAGTGTGGGGAGGGGGTGGGGGAGGGGGTGTGGGGAGGGGTGTGGGGACGGGGGGTGGGGGAGTGGTGTGGGGACGGGGTGGGGTGAGGGGAGGGGGGTGGGGAGGGGGGTGGGGGAGGGGGTGGGGAGGGGGGGGGGGGGGGTGGGGGGGGGGGGTGGGGTGGGGACGGGGGAGTGGTGGGGGAGGGGGTGTGGGGAGTGGTGTGGGGATGGTGTGGGGAGTGGTGTGGGGAGTGGTGTGGGGAGGGGTGTGGGGAGGGGCTGCCGTTGCTGCTTTAACCCGAAGATAGACGCCTAAACAAAAAAGATGGAGTAACTCAGCCGCCAGGCAGCATCTCTGGGGAAATGGAATAGATGGCGTTTGTAGTCGAGCCCCTTCTTCAGACTGAGAATCAGGAGAAAGAGAAACGAGAGATATAGAGAGAGGGTGGTAGAGAAAGATAGAGGACAAATGAATGACAGATTTGCAAAAAAAGTATCGACGTTAAATAATAACGATAATCAGAAGTGTTTCGGCCCGAAACGTCGCCTATTTCCTTCGCTCCATAGATGCTGCTGCACCCGCTGAGTTTCTCCAGCACTTTTGTCTACCTGCGAATTTCCAGCATCTGCAGTTCCTTCTTGAACATAATTCTCAGCGGAACGGGTTGAGACACGCGGCGTGGTTTTAAGTGTCAGAGTCAAGAATGATCACCGAGCGAACTCCCCATCCTTAGATATCGAATCCCGGCGTTTCACGGCTGAAACAGTCCAAATATAACCAACAATGTAACGTGTAGGAAGGAACTGCAGACGCTGGTTTCAACCGAAGATAGACACAGAATGCTGGAGTCACCCAGCGGGACAGGCAGCGTCTCTGGCGAAAAGTAATGGGTGACGTTTCAAGTCAAGTCAAGTCAATTTTATTTCTATAGCTCATTTAAAAACACCTCTCATTGACCAAAGTGCTTTACATTAGTGCAGGTACTAGAGTGCTACAAACGGTGGCACGTTGATCTAACAATATACACATCGGGTCGGGACCCTTGTTCAGACTCAACAATGCAACCGACCGGTCTTCCTGACTAAACTGGAGCAGACTATTTGATCAACATACATGTTCCATTCGGTAAACATTTTTGAATTTACATCCCAATTGAAACTGGAAATGGAAGCTTAAAATGGGAAACGTGTGAAGATGGGTCTCGACCCGAAATATCACCCGTTCATTCCTTCTCTCCAGAGATGCTGCCCGTCCCGCTGAGTTACTCCAGCATTTAGTGTCTACCTCCAATGATTATACCAGTCGCTACATCACCATATTACTGCACGGGACCCGCGTCAACAGACGCATTTCTCTCTCCCCGCCGCTGTAACTCCCCTTGCAGGTTAAACGCGGTGACGCTTCGTATCAACTGCCCGCTGCCTGTTTTAATTTAAAGTCAATTTTCACCTCCGTGGAGCGGCCGCGAGGTTTACAAACGCTGGCCTTCCAAGTGCCTCAAGTCGCAAAACACACAGCCGCAGAGGATGGCGAATTAAAAAAAAACCCGGCCGATTTGATGTTGAATTCTCAAACAAGTTTCACCTGAGGTGGACACTAAATGCTGGAGTAACTCAGCGGGACAGGCAGCATCTCTGGGGAGAAGGAATGAACGGGTGACGTTTCGGGGTCGAAACCCTTCTTCAGACTGGTTAGGGAAAAGGGAAACGAGAGAGAGAGACGATGATGTGTAGAGATATAAAGAACAATTAATACAAGATGAATAGCTGCAGCATTTTTTCGTGTAAACCAGCATCTGCAGTTCCTTCCTACAAGTCCTGGGAGCTCTTTGATATGTGAGCGAGGCGCGTACAGCGAAGCGGGCTGGGTGTCTGGCAGCTGAATAAAATATTGGAGGGGTCCACAAAGATGTCGCTCATCTCCAATCTCTATTCATTCCTAAGCAACACATGTCATCTGGGCGAGTGTGAATGGAGAGAAGTCCCCAGGCAGCAGGGTACAGCTGTCACCGCGGTACAGCAGTCTGAAGGGCCACGTCCACACCAGCCACGCATCTCCCTCCTTCCATGAGAAGAATCCCACATGCAGAAAGTGTTTATTGATTCTCCCTTTCTCCTTTCTCCTTGTGCGTAGGGGTGGGGGGTGGTGACTGCGAAGTGCCGGTTTGGAGACGGGGGGAGGGAGGGGGCATCGGTGCCGTTAGCGGGGATGAAGAGGCGGACACAACAAGCTGGAGTAACTAACTCAGCGGGAACTGAGCAGCATCTCCGGAGAGAAGGGACGGGACGGGGGAAGGTTTCCGGTGATTTGAGAATTAACGTAGAAACATAGAAATTAGGTGCCGGAGTAGTCCATTCGGCCCTTCGAGCCTGCACCGCCATTCAATATGATCATGGCTGATCATCCTGCCTTCTCTCCATACCCCCTGATCCCTTTAGCCACAAGGGCCACATCTAACTCCCTCTTAAATAAATATATTGAGGGACAGAAGTTTAGGGGTAACATGAGGGGGAACGTCGTTACTCAGAGAGTGGTAGCTGTGTGGAATGAGCTTTTAGTGGAAGTGGTGGAGGCAGGTTCGATTTTATCATTTAAAAATAAATTGGATAGTTATATGGACGGGAAAGGAATGGAGCGTTATGGTCTGAGTGCAGGTATATGGGACTAGGGGAGAATATGTGTTCGGCACGGACTAGAAGGGCCGAGATGGCCTGTTTCCGTGCTGTAATTGTTATATGGTTATAAGGGTGGAGGCCCTTCTTCGGACTGTGAATGAACAGGGGAGACGAGAAACGAGGGACATAAACGGTGATGTGGAGAGATATATAGAACAAATGGATGATAGATAGGCGAAAACAAGTAACGGCGATAAAGGACTCTGTCTTGCCAAACAGCAAACTAAACGTTGTGGCTTCACCGACAGCGAGAAAAAGTTTCACCTGGGTTTGGCAAACTGAGAAACTTTCCTTTGCATCTTAGACGATGTGACCGCCGGCCCAGCTAGTGAATGAAAGAGAGATAGCGCGCAACGAGATAAAATGTTCCATCTGTTTAAGAAGGAACTGCAGATGCTGGAAAATGGAAGGTAGATAAAAATGCTGGAGAAACTCAGAGGGTGAGGCAGCATCTATGGAGCTAAGGAAATAGGCAACGTTTCGGGCCGAAACCCAAGGGGTTTCGGCCCGAAACGTTGCCTATTTCCTTAAACGTTGCCTGTTTCCTTCGCTCCATTCGGATGCTGCTGCACCCGTTGAGTTTCTCCAGCATTTTTGTCTCCCTAAAATGTCCCGTCTGTTCGTGGTACAATTAACAAGAAGGGTCTCCAACCCAAAACGTCACCTATTTCCTTCGCTCCATAGATGCTGCTGCACCCACGGAGTTTCTCCAGCACTTGTGTCTACCTTCGATTTTCCAGCATCTGCAGTTCCTTCTTAAATAAATTAGCGAAGTCGGCGCGTTTGATCGAAGCATTACCCGTGTCGGCGGCGTGTTATGTCTAAAGGGGGGGTTGACGAGGGGGGGGGGGGGGGGGGGGGGGGGGGGGAGGGCGAACTTGGAGCGTCGGCACACGAGGGGTTTTGGTAAAAACACAAGCTAAACGCGTTAGGTTTGGGTTCAAAGCAAAGTACCCGAGAATGGGATGTCAGGACTTTCATATGAAGAAAGACTGGATAGACTCGGCTTGTACTCGCTAGAATTTAGAAGATTGAGGGGGGATCTTATAGAAACTTACAAAATTCTTAAGGGGTTGGACAGGCTAGATGCAGGAAGATTGTTCCGATGTTGGGGAAATCCAGAACAAGGGGGTCACAGTTTAAGGATAAGGGGGAAATCTTTTAGGACTGAGATGAGAAAAACGTTTTTTTACACAGAGAGTGGTGAATCTGTGGAATTCTCTGCCACAGAAGGTAGTTGAGGCCACACAGTTCATTGGCTATATTTAAGAGGGAGTTAGATGTGGCCCTTGTGGCTATAGGGATCAGGGGGTATGGAGAGAAGGCAGGTACGGGATACTGAGTTGGATGATCAGCCATGATCATATTGAATGGCGGTGCAGTCTCGAAGGGCCGAATGGCCTCTACTCCTGCACCTATTGTCTATGTTTCTATGTTTCTATGAGAAGTGATTGAAAGCTCGGAGCAAAAATGAAGAGAAATCAAAGGCGCTGACTAGACCACTTGATCTTAAGAGCACGGATGTTGTTCGCCAATCGTCGCGATACTCTAATTGATGTGTAGTGACACTGCGGCTCACAGCGTTTAATATCATAGCCAACTCGATGTCTTACAAATAGGCTTTGTGTATTCCAAACACACAGCATCTTGGACCATGTCCAGCCCCGACAGTATGTTCCCTGCACTGATAATGGGGCGATTCACGTGCAGTTTTGGGGTGGACTGTTGTATAGTGAGTTGCTAAACTTGCTATTGTGTTGTGCTGCTTACAGCTGCAAGAACGTGTAGCAATCAATAAAGGGCTATCGGCCTATTGCGAGTTTATGTACAGGGACATATCTATCCATGCACTATATACTTGTATGTATACATGCATTTTAAATATGTATGTCATGTTTTATACTTTGGCAATATAACAATGGTTTTTTTTATCATGCCAATAATTTTTTTAATTTGAATTGAATTGAATTGATTAAGTATATCTTGGGCCAAAAAAACAAAACGGAAAGTGCTGGAATGGCTCAGCGGGCCAGGCAACATCCCTGGAGAACATGGATAGGAGACGTGTTTAAGATGGAACTGCGGATGCTGGAAAATCGAAGGTACACATAAATGCTGGAGAAACTCAGCGGGTGCAGCAGCATCTACGGAGCGAAGGAAATAGGCAACGTTTAAGGAAATAGGCAACGTTTCGGGCCAAAACCTTGGGGTTCGGCCGGAAACGTCGCCTATTTCCTTCGCTCCATAGATGCTGCTGCACCCGCTGAGTTTCTCCAGCATTTTTGTCTACCACGTTTCGGTTTGGGGGAAAATAGACACAAAAAGCTGGAGTAACTCAGCGGGACAGGCAGCTTCTCCGGAGAGGTAGGAATGGTTTTAAGAAGGAACTGCAGATGCTGGAAAATCGAAGGTAGACAAAAGTGCTGGAGAAACTCAGCGGGTGAG